>NW_022631217.1:673308-758408 GCF_010015895.1 Lontra canadensis
CCCCCTGGGCGCTCGCGCTCCTATTGGTCGCTGAAGCAGTCCGTCAGCACGCCCCCTCCGCGTGCAGTTCCGATTGGACGTGCGAGCAGTCCGTCTGCTCTGGCGGCGGGCTCTTCCCGGGGCCGCGGCTAGGGCGGAGCTGGCGGAGGAAGTCCGCGGCCTGCTCCAGCTGGCGCTGCCCTGGGGACGCTGGGACTGGGAGGTCGGGCGGCCCGGGCCCTGCGGCGGCGGCGGCGGTGGCGGCGGTGGCGGCGGCGGCGGCGGCGGCGGTGGCGGCGGCGGTGGCGGCGGCGGCCGAGGGGCCGGGCGGGCCGAGCGACTCCGCCCAGAGGTGCTGCGGGCTCCGCGCGCGGGCTCTCCCGGCGCCGGCTCCTCCTCTGGCCCTGCCTCCTCCTCCTCCCCTCCTCCCCTCCCCTCCCCTCTCCTCCCGCACCGCGCCTCCCGCTCTTGCTCCTGCTGCCCTCCCCTTCCTGCTGAAAGCGTGGCAGAGCCAGCCGCCGGCCCTCGGATAGGAGACCGAGCCTGTGCACGTCTGTGGTCTCTACCCCACCCCGCCCGATGGCCGATCTGCCCGCGGAGCGAGCCTCCCCAGCCCCAGACCCGGAGAAACTTATCTTTTCAATCCCCCCGCCGACCCCCGGGATCGGTCCGCTCCCGCCCGCCTGTAGGCACCCCTGCTACTGTTAGTGTTTCTTTGCGGACTCCACTGGAGCCGGGACGGGCCAGGGCGGAGACGTGCTGATCGGAACTCACAGGGGGCCCGAGCATTTTAGGGACCTGGCCTACCTATTCACATCCTAAATTAGGTTGCTGTTAGCCCCGGAGGGGTTTGTCCCGGGAGAAGAAAAGAGGGAAGGGGTGGGGAGGACTCGACTGCGCGAGGCTGCAGTAACCAAATTCGATGATTTGATCCACGGCATTCTGACCTACAGGCGAAAAGTAGGGAGGATTTAACCTCCGTGGGGTGGTTAATTTATGTTCCGAATGGCGAGCAGATAATGAACTGCCTTGCCTGCAGTGGCCCGATAAACTAGAACGTAGACTTTGAAATCAACCTGCATAAGACTCCTGCTTGCATGTTGAAATTTCAAAAATGTATTATTACCATAATCCTTGACGTCTTTTGCTAGACGCCTCCTTTCTCAGAATTATCTTAGTAGTGCTGGGGAGCGGCAGTCTGGATGTGTTGTAATCCGTTTTCAGGCGAGGGAAGTGTTTAAAAGAACGGAACCTACCAAACCGAATAGTTGGCCACAGAGTGTGCCTTCAGAAATAAAACCAAAGGGAGGCTTTAATCTTGTTAACTCGTAGTTTGGGTTAACAGTTCGATTAGTGGGTTCCCCTCCAAACCAGAAGAGGCTTTGTTTTCAGTTTTCCATTTATCTATATTAAAAACTGCAGCGAGTAGACAACTTTCAAAATGCCATAAGCTTTTAAAAAATGTCACTTTCCCAAAAGGGTGTGACCATTTTTCTTCCATGGAGAAAAGCAGATGTTTGTCCGTCCTAAGTCTGAAAGTCTACACCCTTTGAGTACTAATGCAGATAAGAACCCACCATCTGTAGTGTGGCCATTGGAAATTCTTAATTTGAAGTAGTAAAAAGGATAAGCCACAAAGCAGTGTGGCTTTTTTTTTTTTCTTGAAAGGATAACTTATTGAACGTTTTTGATCTAGAAACATTTCATGACAATATTTACAGAATCTTTGAAAAGGAAAAGGAAAGTCTCACCCCTTCCCCCTTAACAACCATCATGCATCTTAACCACCGTATACATATTACTTTGTGTTCTTACTTTCCCCACCTATTTTGTCCCATGAATTATTCCAGCTTGCCACATAGTCTTCATACTTAAAATTTTTAGCGGCTGCGTAACTTATCCATGGTATTTTGGAGGCTCCAGATAGTTCTGGGAACAGAGGGGAAAAGTTGGATCTTGTTTTTAGTGAAAGTTTCATCTGTTAGCTCATTTTATCCTGCCATTTTATAGATCACATTTTTTCCCATTAAGGGAAAAAAAAAAGTCCTTCCAAGTTAAATTTGATCCTGTTTTCACCTGTAGGTCAGGTATGGGAAGGCACTTTGTGTAATGCTTTTAATTACCCATCATTAGTTGCCTTCTTATTTAGGCTTGATGCTTTTCCAGGGTTCGCTCAGGTTTTTCATTTTCATCTCACATGATAACTCCATGTGCTAGAAAATGGCTCATGGTTAATGATCTCACAGATGTTTCTGTCATGTTGCTGTGTGTACCTGAATCACTAAAGAAAGGCATCTTTGGTAGCATTTTCTTTTTCTGAGTCTCCTTAGCCACTCCCTCCTGCCTTCCCCCCCAAACCCCTCAGCATGTGGTAACTATTTGTTCTTTGGCTTTTAGGATCTAGGCATTTGGGAAGGCCTGAAATTTTAGAACATCTGGTGAATTTTTCTTAAAATTTAGTTGAGTCTTTCATTAGCTAATAGCTGGGAGCCAGAAAGGTCTGTTTTCTGTCACACAGATTACCAAAAAGTTCTTTCTTTGATTGTTAGCGGGCACGTGAGTTCCTACTCACAACCTCACTCTTCATTAAGAGCCTGGGCCCCCGTCAGCCAAGGGATGTTCCATTATAGGGTTTTATCGGTAGCTTATTTTTCTGCAGAACACTGTGTACTGGTATTTCCCAGTCGCTTTACAGTTGGAGGACCATTGATTATCTCTTCTCAAAATAACCGCTTATTTCTCAGGTGTTGGTTATATACAGCTCCACACTGTATATGAGAATTTTTGTTTCTACTATAAGATTCAGTTCTTTTGGTGGTGTAACAGGCAGAAGTTGTGCATTTGGTTGGGAGGTTTTTTCCTAATAGGCGTGGAACTATTCCCAGTATATCCACTTACAGGCTCTGACAGTAAATCTTGTGAAAAGTTACAGTGGCTCGCATTTTCCCCCCATGTATACTGTTGAGTACATGAATATAGTATTTCACCTGGGACTTAGTAGCTTCTTACTGCACATCCCCTAGGTATGGCTGTGTGCTCTTTTAAAATTAGTCATACCTGTTACTTGCAGTTGGCTGGCAGGGATGGAATGAGGTTTGATTGGGGGACTGCATAAAAAGCATATGGAATGCAAGCATTTTGTGCTACATCTGTTTCAAGCATTGCTTTGTAGACAAGTTTAATACACAGTGTCACGAGTGTTAACACTACTTTTATAAAATGGTATCTTTAGTGTACACAGCTAGGATGAAAATCCCCATTTAATATTTGACGTTTCTAATGTAATCATATAAGACTAATACATGGTTTTTAAAAAGTGGGGCTTGTTTTGCTTACTGGTTCTTAATAGTTTTGGCTGAGGTTCTGCTGTCTTGTATGTTTTGTTTTGCTATGAATCATAATTTCCTTTTATTCAGTGAAGAAAGTTGAGCCATGAGACTAGGGGATATAATACATATTCAGAATAGTTTGATGTTTGAAGCTACTTTCTTAAAATGATTTCTTTTTTGTTGAAGGAAATGCTTTTGAACATCAGACTAGTTGAACATCAGACTGAGTCACTTTTCTAGAAATAGCTGGAACACATGTATAAATAGTGGGCAGAAGTTGTTTTGTTTGTTTGTTTTGTTTTTTTATAAGTAGGAAGACATGTTTCAAAGAACTATCCCAAGTCTGTAATCTGAAAACACAGAGCACTTGAAAAAGTGAAATTTCCCCTTGAGTGTTGCTTTTTCACATCCTGTAGCTAGTTTTGTTCACTGGTATCTGCATGCCCGAGTCCACATGTGTCAGCAAAGGAAGCAGTTTGGCTTACAGATTTAGGAAGTAAAATTAATGCTTTTTAAATGATCTGTGTTCCAAACCTGTGTTGGTATTTTAACTAAGGCATCCCTTTTTCCTATGCCTGCCCCCTCCCCCACCCACTATTGTGATGGGCCTTATTTGGACAAAAGTGACTTAGAGGGGAGCCTTTCACTGTGGTTGGAAGCTAAGGAAGTACTTTTGGGTGAACTGGTAGCAACAGGGCCTGTGAGAGCAACCTGAGACAAGAAGGTGCACGGGAATCTCAAAATGCCATGAAGGGGGTGCACCAACTTCTATGATCAACTGTGTCTCCCTGGACCTTGCTTCCTTTTCAGCTGTCATTGGCCATTGCAAGCATGCAATGGTGGGCATTTTGAAATAAGGGGAGAGGAGCTGTTCACAAAATGAAAAGGCAACCTTCTGAATGGGGAGAAAATATTTGCAAATCATACATTGAGATAAGGCATTAATGTCCAACATCTATAAAGAACTCATCCAACTCAATAGCAAAAAAGCAATCATCTGAGTTAAAAATGGGCAGAGGAGGGGCACGTGGGTGGCTCAGTCAGTTAAGTGTCTGCCTTTGGCTTTAAGTCATCATCCCAGGGTCCCATAGTATCAGGCTTCCAGCTCGGTGGTGGCCTGCTTCTCCCTCTCCCTCTGCTGCTCCTCCTGCTTGTGCTCTCTTGTACTCTTCCTCTGTCAAATTAATAAATAAAATCCTTAAAAAATGGGCAGAGGATCTGAATTGATGTTTCTCCAAAGAAGACATCCAGGTGGCCAACAGGTACATGAAAAGATGCTCAATATCCTTCAGCATCAGGGAAACGCAAATCCAAACCACAGTGAGATATCACCTCCCATGTGTTAATGACTGTTATCAAAAAGACAAAAGATAACGAGTGTTGGCAGGGATGTGGAGAAAAGGGAACCTTGTGCGCTGTGGGTGGGAATGCAGACTGGTGCAGCCGCTCCGGAAAACAGTATGGAGGTTCTTCAAGAAATTAAAAATAGAAATACCCTATGATCTGCTTCTGGATATTTATCTGTAGACAATAAAAACAATGACTCAAAAGACACCTGCACTCCCAGTCCCCTAGGTTTATTGCAGCATTTTTTATATAGCTGAAGAAATGGAAGTAGCGTAAGTGTCCATCGATGGATGAAGGATAAAGAAATAGTGATACATATATTATTCAGGTATACAAAAGAAGGAAATCTTGCCATTTGCAAGACATGGATTATGTTCAGTGAAATAAGTCAGGCAGAGAAAGACAAATACCATGTGATCTCACTTATATGTGGAAGCCAAAACAAAACAAAACAGAAAAACAAAAACCAAGATCACAGTTGGGAGGTGGGCAAAATGGGTGAAGGTGTCAAAAGGTACGGACTTCGGACTTCTGGTTATAAAATAAATAAGTCACGGGGATGTAATATATGGCATGGTGATTATAGTTAATAATAACTGTATTGCACATTTGAAAGTTGCTTAGGGAGTAAATCTTGAAAGTTCTTACCATAAGAAAAAAGAAAATTTTGTAACTGTGTATGGTGATGGGTGTTAACCAGAATTATTGTGTTGATCATTTTGTAGTATATACAAATATGAAATCAACACGTTGTATACCTGAAACTAATATAAGGATATATCAGTTATACATAACATGTGAAGTAAATGCTTACAGACTTTTGTCCAACCTATGAATTAAATGTAGTTTACTGGAAAAAATTTCTCTTTTTAAAAAGATTTTATATATTTCTCAGAGAGAGTGTGCGAACACGAGTGGTGGGGGCAGAGGGAAAGGGTTGAACCGACTCCCCAGGGAGTGGGGGGCCACTCAGCTGGTCTCCCTTCTTCTGGTCTTGCTTCCCACCGATTTCTCCCCCTCCTGGCCGCTAAATTGGTCATTCTCAAAATAAAAGTAAAATAAAGTCATCCCCCTACTAAAATCCTTCAGTGGGTCCCCAGTACATTTCGGAGTAGAATCTGGACTTCTCCAAGGCCTTCATGATCTGGCTTAACTTCCTAGCTGTGCCTTCTCCTGGACCTCAGGCTCCAGCCACAGTGACAAAGTAGGCCGGCTGTCTTCTCCAGACTCACTCTGCCTCTTGTTGTTCCCTCTGCCTGGGATAAACTTGGCCCGACATTCTGTACGTTCTTGGTCTTCATTCTGTGTTCTCCAGAGTCACCCTGCCCCTCTGCCCCACATCTACTCCAGAGGGGGTAAGAGCTTCCACTGTGGTCCCCCAACACTGTGCAGACCTCCACTGTGGCAATCAGCATGTCATATGGTGATTCTCAGTGCTCACGCTGGCTTTGCTAATGTGAGCTCCTTAAGGCCCCGTATTTGAACTTCTCTCTCTTTGTGCCCCGAGCTCCGCAGGGAGTGCCTAGATTTTAGCAGGTACTCAAGAAATGGGAGAAAAAGACTTCAAGCAGCACGGAAATGGGACAGCTCCCCAGTCCCCACTCCGGTTTCTGCTACTCTTCCTTCAGCGAGTGATCACTATTAACGGTTTGATGTGTTTATTGTTGATTACAGCTAGTGGTTTCACTTAGGTTCGGGTTTATAATTTGGGAGAATTGTGTCTTTGACAAGACCGATGTATGTGCAGCCTCGTTTCTTTTGTTGATTGGAGTATAACTTATATCCTGAGATACATCAATCTTAACGACCTGATACAGTTTTAAACCTTTCTACGTTCATGTAACCACCGTCCCAGGCCCAGCTACAGAACGTTTCCATCACCCCCCGAAGAAGCTTCTTGCTGCTTCCTGCGATCCCTTCCTCCCCTGCAGGTAACCGGTGGTCTGACTTTTATCACCACTGGGGTGATAGGATCAAAATGGTGCTTCCAGAAGAGAAGTCTGACAGTGGATTGCTAGCACTGTCTAGGGCCCTGTGATCTAGGCCTGAAAGATCTGGCGGGGGGGAGGGGTGGCAGAAGGGGAAAAGTCATGGTCCTAGTCATCAAGAGTCATGAGGATGGTCCTTGGAACAAAGGTGACTGGAGAATGTGAATGAGGGATGGGATGGGTCAAGAACAGTGGACTCTTAGCCAACAGCTTGGAGGTGAGGGAGGCGGGTAGGCAAGCTATGGCGAGAATCAGTTTCTCCAGTCAGGATTGTAACGAGCTGTGACTGGATCACAAAAGGGCTCTGAATCCTCCAAGCTAGAGTGTGTACATTTTTCCTGGGATGAAGATACAGAAGACAGAGTTGAAGAGCAATGGCACCGGGTTTGTCTGTGTGCTTATTTGGTGATTATTCCCACTAGTGGAGGATGAGGTGGGCTGGGGGGAGGGATGAAGGAAAGGTGGGAGGGAACCCAGAAGCTGTGGGAGAAATTGCCTAGTTTTGCATTAGTGCTGACCACTTGAGAGCTCTCGGCCTTGAGGTTGGGATTGGGGTGGGAGGGATGGCAGAAGGGCAGGGCACACGGAAGGAAAGGGCAAATCCTGTCCTCCTCAGGTTGCTTGTGCTTCAGGAAGATAATTAGAACCACTTCTGGGACAGAGCTCTTAGTTTCCCAGAGTGCTCAGACATGGTTGCCTCCCAGAGAAGGGCAGGATTAAAGGACCTTCCATATGGGGGACCCTCTGTATGACCGGTACGAAGACGGGACCCTGCTGATTTAAGTCCTTCAGTGAAAACCTCTTTGTAAACATGGCCTCCAGTTCTCTTTTGCAGAGAGAATAAATGAGAGATCCAGGCAGTCCCTTTGTGTGTGTTCTGGAAGGTCAGAACACACTCTCTCCAGGATACAATGTTCTAAAGGGTGATTAGGTTCCCAGATCTTCCTTCTCAGGAAAGCCTTTTTAACCCTTAATGTCGCTTAACCAGAGAGCTATTGTGTTTGTTATTGTTTCTACGGGGAAATGGATTTGGGTTTCCAGGGCGGTTTGTTAAAAACACATCCTTCCCCTCTTCCTCACAACTCCTGGTGGCTAGTGGTCCAAGGGAGGGGTGGGGACACTCTCAGGGCTCCAGTAAGGAGGGTGAAGGACTGAGGTGGCAGTGAGGGTAGGCATAGCTTTTCAAATATACCATTAATGTTTTATTATTTTTAGTCTTTTTAATTCATTTATTATACACACATACACACACACACATTTTAGAGAGGGAGAGAGAGAGAGGGAGGGAGGGGAGAGACGGAGAGGGAGAGAGAGAAACTTGAGCAGTCTCCATGCCCAACCGGGGCTCGATCTCATGACCCTGAGATCCTGACTTGAGCTGAAATGAAGAGTAGGACGTTTAACCGACTGAGCCCTCCAGGCGCCCCACCATTAATGTTTTAGATCAGCCATATTTACACATTCAGTACAGTACCCTCTGGGCATGTGTGGCAGTCGAGCCCTTGAACGGTGGCTAGTCTGAATCAAGATGTGCTGTAAGTGTAAATTAAATACTTGGTTTTGAAGACTCAGTACAAAGATACATAAAATATCTCATTAACAGTTTTTGGGTCGATTATAAGTTTAAGCAATCATACTCTTCGTATATTGGGTTAAGTAAAATATACTATCACTTTCACCTATTTCTATTTTTTTTTAAATGTGGCTACTTAAAAATATAAAAGGACATATGTGGCTTGACTATATTTCTGTTAGCAGTGTTAGTGTATTTTCTTTCTTAAGATATTTATGACGTTCATGTCCTAGAAACTATTTGCTAAGGAGGCTCTTTTCTCTTGAAGTTCTGTTTAAAATTAACACCATAATGGACTCATTTGTGCATGAAAGGTTATCATACAGTTCAGAGTCGATGGGTTGATAACTCTTGGCCTTGGGGCAAAATATGAAAGCATCCCATTCTTGTTTGAATTGAAAGCCAGTTCGGTAACTTACACTTTTGGATACAGTTGGTGATCCAACTGGTTGGGTTAGAAGTGTTTTCCTGGGCTCAGTACAATAGAATATATGTGTGTGAACGCCTAATGTAAGCACAGGAATGCAGAATTCTGTTTGTGATACGTGCTTGCCAGTGGCCCTAAATGTTGCATGCTTTTAGTGTTATTAGAAATATGTGACATAGCCCTGATTCGATTTATAGAGCTTCTTGGCCCAAGAATCCTTAGGAACAGCTTTCATCAAGAAAAGTAGGATAAAGGATAAATTCTCCAGCTTGGCATAGTATAAAACCTAAGAAACAAAGGGGGGTTTGTATCCCTGCTCTTAATGAAGGCGTTCTCCATGTTTCCTAGCAGAGACCTCGTCTTATATCATGGGGTGTCATCAGAAGCATTAAAAGGTTGGGGGACGTCCAGGTCCACATGATAGGAGAACTCTCATGATTATTCCTCTCTCTAACCTCTGTCCTCTTGATGTGCCATTATTATTATTTTTTGCCACTGTAAAGACTCCCCTTTAAGGAGGAAATAGCAATGTTCAAATCTGAGTCCGGATGAAAGTGCTTTTTACAGATATGATTGGCCTTTATAACTACTTTCTTATAGTCGTGGACAGTAATACAGTTGCTTTCTAATAATGGTGGCTGACATTTCTTGAGTAATGCCTATGTACAGGGCAATGTGCCAATGACTGTAGAGCACATACTCCCATTTCTCTTCCCAACCAGCCTAACTCAAGAGAAACCCAGGGCCAGAGCTTGCTATAATGCAGCCGAATAGTAACCCGGGTCTGTCTGTATTCAAGTCTTCAGTAAATGAGCCACTTTGCTTTTCCTCCAGTCATGGGAGAGCTTTCCTTTTAATAACGTCCTGCTGGTATTTTCTCATTATGATGTATGTGCTGGAGCCATGTTTTTTAGACAGAATTATCATGCTCTTATTTATAGTTGAGCGAGCACTGAATGAAAATTATTACTGCCAGAGTTACTAGTTTTATTTATTTATTTTTTTCCCTAACTGTTTCTAGGTGAATATCGTGGTGCGCTCGTTTATGAAATGGTTTGGCTTTTGATGTTCCCTGGGTTCTGCCCTTACCTAGGACGGTGTGTGGAGCTGGTGGAGATCATGGAGATAGGGGCTCTTTGTTGCGGGTGGAGTTGAGGGCCTGTCCTCCGGGCTGAGTCCGCCCTATAGGAAGACCTGTAGGCCTGAAAAAGCAATGGGCTAGTCTTCGCCTAGCTATTGGCTTCCAGAATCGGATCTGCCACTTTCACTTTAGCAATATCCTGATACATGTTTTTCTTGTAAGGAAAAGAAATGTGTTCAAGATACACCACAGTAACCATTTCATTTCTTCAAATCCATAACTTGTGTGGAGGCAGAGTGGTTTTGTAGAAGTCTGGAAGGCTCCAGAACCACCTTTGCCCTGTTTTATTCATCAGCCTGGGCCTTACCGAATGGTACCTTTTTCATTCCCTTCCCATCTCCCAGCCTCCCCGACCCCCGACCCCTGCCATACCCAGGTCGCTTTTATTTCTTCTTGCTTAGTTAGGTTGGGAGAGGTGGATTTCAGAGAAGGAATGGAGATGCCCCCTACCCCCACCCCACTCAGTCACTGGGGTCTTAACCAGAGAAAAGGTGTATGAAGGTTTTCGTGCTGATGTGTCCAACATTGGGAGGAAAAATGGAGTGCCATTTCTTAAACAGTGTTTGCCTGAAAATACCCGTCATTAATGGCATTTGTTCTCTCATTATCTATGTCCTGCCCTGTAGGTTGAATAGTTCAGTAAACTTAGTACCAAGAGCCAAGCTCTGGACTTAAATGCTAATGAATAAAAGACTGAAACCATTTATGTTGGTACAAGTGAGGAACAGTACTAGCGAGGAAAGTAAATATGATTTTTCAAGGTCTTAGGATTCACTATATAGCTACTTGGGCCAATTTACTCGTGTTTATTCTCTTTGCCCTTGACTACGTTTGGAACTGTTAATACTCCTTCCTTCCAGAAGCTGTCTCTTCTGTATTCTTTCCTTGTCTTCCAAATCTGCTCCCTTGGTCAATGCATCTGACCTCCTTCATGGCTTCCAATATTCTTCCCACACGGATGCCTCTCCATCTTCAGCTTCTTACCCAGGCACCTGTAGCTGACTACAGGACATCTCCACTTGGCTGTCTGTCCTGCCATCAGCTCCTAGTAAGCACGTCAGGAAGACCCTGTAGCCCCAAATCTATCCCCTCTTCCATATTTCCCAGCTTTCGGTCACCCAGGGTTGAAAGCCAGGCACTATTATTCAGCTTTGAGCTTATCCTTCCATTTTTTCTAAGACCTGTCCATCCCTTTGAAATGTCTGTTACATATGTTCCTTCAACTCAATTTCCGCTGCCATCACTCGAGGCCGGGTCCTGCCTGACCTTTTGAGCTTTGACCACTGTGGTCTCCCCAGTGCCTCCCAAATTCCGGCTCTTCCCCCACTGACCGCTGACTTTCTCAAAACAGCTCGTCGCATCATATCGACCCCTTTCCCCACCCAAGCTTCCAAAGACTCCCCAGGTCTATGGATGCCATTCTGGGCCCACTGGGATCTGCTTCATGCCGTGAGTATAAAACTTATTCCACATCATTTCCCCACAGGAGCCCTGCGCTTCAGCCAGACCTGTCTCTTCTACCCCCTGAGTTGGGTCTCCCCATTCCTGACGCCAGCCCTTAGAGCATCAATTAACCAAAGGCAGGGGAGACACAGAGCCCAGATAGCTGGAGGTTGGGGACGTCATGGTGGGGGGAGAGAAAGTGAACTGGCAGCGTTCCAATAAGAGTGTGACATGAGGGGGTGGATGTGACAGAAGGTGCTTTATTATAAAGATGACAATTTGCAAAAGGAAGAGGGAGGAGGGTAGAGTATGACCTTTGGAGGTTGATGAGCCCGACTAGACCAAGATGTGATTTAAATCGGCCTGCAGTTGCCTGGAGGCGTGGCTGTGTCCTCAGGAGCCCCGTCTCTCTTGGCGTTTGTCTGTGTCCCAGGGAGCCTGCAGAACTAGACAGTAGACAGCAGGATTGTGGGGGAGAATATCTAGGCTTTCAAACAGCCGTGGCATTGGAAAATGAGGGTCTGTCCTGGTTTATTTCTTGCAGGTGAAAGCTGAGAATGGGCGGGGCAAAGGTCTCTATTTTTCTTAAAAGCTCACCCATCTGTGTTGACGTTGGGATCTCCACCTCATAGTGATGATTCTGAGCTGTGTGTTAGAAGTCTGGTTTAGTCTAGGTCCTTTTTACAAAAATCAGTTTCTAAAAAGTGGTCATGGTACATCCTGTCTGGCGGGTCACCCCCCACCCCACGGTCAAGTACCTGTGGCTAGGGATGTCAGTTTAGGACGTAGCCACAGTCTGCCACTGATTAGATAGATTCGTGACCCTGGGCAAGTCACTTCCCTTTTGTAGAGTCAATTTTCTTATCTGTAAAATAAAGGGATTAGACTAGATTGTTTCCACTGTTCTTTCCGGAAAAAGTACAGGTCAGACTGTATAACAGAAAGGCATGCAGGGGAATAATTGAGGCATGGAATTCAGGGTGATTTCAAAATTGCTTTAAATTTTAAGAAAAATGTTTCCTGTCCATGCCTAATGTGCTTTCTTACACACTGACTCCTTACGTCAGGGAATGTCACTCCATTTTAGTGGTAAATGTCACTCCATCTTGTTGGTGTCATTTCTGTTTGCTGCTAACAGATCAGTGATTCTCAGCAATGGTTAAGTCTGAAGACTATGGAACTAACCTTGTGTTTCTTTTTTTCTTTTTTTAGATTTTTATTTATTTATTTGAGAGATATAGAGAATACGGGCGCACGCACACATGGCGTGAGCCAGGGTGGCAGGGGGGACGGCAGAGGGAGAGGGAGAAGCAGGCTTCCCGCTGAGCAGAGAGCCTGATACGGGGCTCCATCCCAGGACCCTGGAATCATGACCTGAGCTGAAGGCAAACACTTAACTGACTGAGCCATGAAGGCTCCCCCTGACCATGTATTTCTGTTGGGATTTTTAACAATGAATATAGGTTACTCGTATAGTGTAAAAATAAAACGAAACACAACAAAAACTACTCATAAAATTTTTTGACAAGGTAATTTTTTTAAAAAGTCTAGGGGTGCCTTGGTGACTCTTGGTTTTGGCTCAGGTCATGATCTCAGTATGGGGGCTCTGTGCTCAGTAGGCTCTGTCTCCCTCTGCTCCCCCCCAACCCTGCCCCCACTTGTGTGCTGTCTCTCCCTCTCTCTCAAATAAATAAATACTCTTTAAAAAAATTAGTCTGGAGGAGAGAGATGCTATGTGATCTTTTTAAGTCATGAGTGGCCATTCTACGGTCTCCTCTGTTCAATTCATTCTGTAGTGTGTGGGTGGCTTAGGCTCACTCTGTCCTTGTGTTTTTCCAAGGCCACCTTTGTTAATCTGTATTTTGTGTATGTGTTCATAAACGTGTCTTCTATCGGAACCCAAAATCTAAACATTTGAACACGTGATCTGCACAGTGGACTTTTTTTTCTGATAATAGGTCAATAGCTACAGTTGAAATGGTCTGTAAGTGAGAGAGGTAGCATTTAACACTATATCTGACCGAGTTTGGCAAATTCTTTGCTACTCCAAGTATTTTTTTTTCCTTTCGTAACAGGGCAGTTAACTCTCAGAGAAAAGTTTCTAAAGTTTGGTTTTTATGTGTTCGCATCCTCTGGCAAAGATCAAATTTCTTTTGATCTTATGCTTTCAGGAGAGAGGTGTGCTACTTCATAATTTCATCCTGATTCTCTGGGGTAAGAATTGAAAACTCATAAATGCATTTTGCAGATATTTTAGACTAGTCTTTAGGATAACAATCCTATCCACTAAAAAATCCTACTAAAATCCTACCCACTAAAAACAAACAAACCAACCTCATACTTCTAAAGAGATAGGTGACACAAAATCATGAATTTTCTGTCAGTAGACTCAAACTGTGAATTGTTTCTTTGCCCAGTTTACTTAAAAATAGGTGTTCATGGTGGCACCTGGGTGGCTCAATGGGTTAAATGTCTGACTTTGGCTCAGGATTAGGTCCCACATCGGGCTCTGTGCCTAGTGGGGAGACTGCTTGAGGATTCTCCCTCTCCTTCTGCCCCTCCCCGTGCTCGTGCGCTCTCTGTCTCTGTCTCTCTCAAATAAATACATACAATCTTTTAACAAAATAGACATTCATTAGGGCCTTAGCCATCTGCTGGAAAAACAGTCCTGCTGGCCACAGACTGTCAAATACATTTCTGCAGTGTAATAGGGGGGCAATTTCGTAAGAATTTTTTTTTTTAACAAGTAGAGGACTCAAATAAGCCAGAATTTTTGTGTGGTCATGACTGGTAGTATTTCCTGAAGCACGTGGATGGAAATTAATTGGTGGACCAAAACATAAAATGGTAGCATTCAGAGTTCTCAGGGAGAGAACTGATTTAGTCAGATAAACGCACTTTGAGGATTTTAGCAAGTTCAGGACATTACGCGCCTCTGGGGAAGAGACTTTGACAATCAGGAATCCAAGAGAACTGAATGTTCTTAAAACTAGTAATTTTATAAGAAAAGGCTATATTAGTAATGCAGAATGATAGACCACCTCTTTTAAACCTGAAAGTCTGTCAGTACCTTAAGTCCCCCAAAAGTGAAATCAGTCTAAATCATGAGTTTTGAGGGGGAAAAAGATGTCAGGGTTAGAAAATGTAATACCGGGAGAAAATTTTAAAGGACATACAAGAGGCAAGACAATTTCATTCTTTTAATGGTACGGTGTCTTCCTAGTGTGTAGTTCACCATTTTAACAAGCTCCTTTCTAAGTGTGTGGCCTGTAAATACAATTTAAAAAGAAGTTTGAATGTTTTAAGGTGGTTCGGCTATCACAGTGGTCTGTTTACATAGGAGGGCAAGAAAACCTTGTCTTCTCTCTCTCAGAATTAGAGTCTGTTTTCGTTGTGAGAAGAAAACTGCAGAAGTTTTAAAGTTTTAACTTGCGTAGATATTCCATATAAGGCTAAGGGCAAAGACCAAGGGAAAAGTCATCTGTCTCCTCAGACAGAGTTGATTGGAAAAGCAGGGCTTCCTCCTCTCCACGTCATTCTGTCTCGCTGTCCGTTTACCAAGGTGAGAACGGTATGCGATGACAAAGTTGATAGAACGTCAGATGGGAGAAGAAAGAAAGTTGGTTAAAAAATGTGGTGGAAATTGATTTAGTCTGATTGTCGGAGTCACTGCACACCCAGTTTGCCCGCAATTTGCGGAAAGCAGATGGAAAAAAGGAAAACAGTTTATCTTTCAACAGGAGAAATGGTGGCCCTGCTAAATTTAAACTCTTTGGCTTTAACTTGCGACATCTGGGGAAATACTCAAATCCATTAATCATCTGCTTTGTAACCACCTCGAAGAAGAGCCCGAAGTCCAGGATGGCCCTCTGTATGGGATTACGAAGAGCAAATATTACCACGCTGATTTCATTTCCTTTAATAAAAGATTAAAATAAAAAAGTCTTGTCAAGGAGAGGGAAGCAATGCGTATTATCTCCTTTTTATTCACCACGAAAGGCTTACTAACAAGCTACGAAGACTTGGGCCGAGTGGAACTATTACTTTTCAGGGGAATGTCCAAGTAGGCTCTCAGGTGTGTGTGCCCAGAATGGGTCGGTGCGGTGGCTCGGCAGGAAGGCAGAGGGACACAGCCATCGAGCCCTTCCAGTGAGAGAGCTCGGCTTGTGAAAAGCTATAGTTCTGCTCTTTGAGACGATTCCCCACTATTCCCTTTCCATAGCTATCACCCTAGAGAACTGGAATTACTCATTTATTTCTTGATTGATAAGTATTCCATTTACATAGTTTTTAAGGGGGCACTTGTCTTGTGGAAGGTTAGCTGCAGCTGTCCTAAGTATGTTTTTCAGTTACCTTTGAGGGGGAGAATAACAGCCTGTTCATTAAGTTTGCACATGAGGCTAAGCCTAACAAGGTCATTTATATTTTGGAAAAGGCTTACGAGTGCCCTTTAGAGATGGTGCAGGGCTTTTCCCGAAGGGCTCTAGTGCCACTCCCACATCCCCTTCAAGGACCGTTGATCTGCTTTTATCTCTGTGACTTGTTTATACTTCCTGGCATGATTTCGAGGGAGGGAAGGGTTCTCTTGTTTAAAAAAAAATAAAGTAAAAATAAATAAAAATCAGTGAATCAGAGAAATGGTCTGGCCAAAATGAGATGAAGTTCAGGAAGGACGAGTGTTAGGATGGGGACATGTGGGGGAGCCACTAAATGACACCCCCTCCTTTCCCTCCTCCGTTGAAACCGATGACGAAGTAAGACACAGGAGCCAGCCAGAGCTCTAAATAGTGGCCATCTTCCTGACAAAGGCTGGGCTGGAGGACATAGCCTAGGCGTGTGTTTCCAAAAGGTTCCCCAAAGTGTTCACACTTTGCTAGACCTCCCCTATAGGTCTGTTGTGGGGGCAGACCTTACCCCTTAAGCAACATATGTTGGAACATACCAGAAAATTAGAAGGAGTTTCAGCAACAGGCCTGTAGGGAGCATGCCAGTTTCCTGTTGCCAAACCCAGTGGTCAGATAAGAAGATGGAAGGAAGGCGGCAGAGGAGAGTGGAGAGTATTTCTTTTAGGCTTGGCCCTTCCGGGGAAAGGAGGGGATATTCTCTCCTTTCTGTGGTGATCCAAGGGGGGCAAGAAATAGCTAGTGGCTAGTCAGTAGAGCTGGGCTAGAACCAAGGCACTGATAGACCAAAAGGCCCATTCTTTCTCTGTTGGTATTCAAAGACGTTTTCAGTTGACTATACAAATTTCAACTAGACCTGAATTAAAATATTTATTAAGATGTGAGGTGTTTCCTTTCTGTAAGTGAGATTTATATAACGGTATGGAATTAGAAGATATGAAAACTCAAAGGGACCTTAGAATTGGTTTTTCAGCCTTTTCATTGCTTGGATGAGGCAACAGCCCCAGTAAGGGGTAACTGACTTCCTCTGGACCAGTTGCTTGGCTAGTTCGTTACAGCTAGGATAGACCAGGGTCTTCCAAGTCCTAGGTCACTGCCCTGCACACCTGACTGGTCTACGTTTACACACAGGGAAAGAAGGCTTCAGTGAAATGAGCTCTGAAAGTTCCATTAAATGTATGAACTTTTAAGCTGCTATAGCAAGGCTTGTCTACAAGGTGAATGTGTGGAATGTGTGGAATGGTAGAAGATTCTCTAGTATGGCGGTTTAAACGGGCAGTCTCTAACCTTAGGCTACTTGAGTTCAAATCCTAGCTGTGTCATTTACTAGTTGTTGGACCTGGATGAGTTGCTTATCCTCTCCGAGCCTCAGCGTGTTTATCTGTAAAATAGAAATAAGAGCAGGGGTGGTGGCGGTGCCTGGACCGGGAGGGTACTGTGCTTAGCCTAAGTGAGGTCCTTAGTCTAAGTGAGGTCCTGACACGTTGGCCCAGACACACATTTACCTGTCGTTATCATTCAGCACCACCATCGTCGTTGTCACCATCATCATTTGACTTCTGGGAGACTTTTGAAACTTGACCTGTGAAGACCCTAAACTCTTTAGGATTTCACTCATCCCAGCTTATCCCTTTGTCCCAACCTCTGTTCCTTCCGTGTCCTGGGCTTGAAGTTTTGTCATCACCTTCTGCTCTCTCTCCTGAGGCCCATGCATGGTCTGTCTGTCACCAGGTTCTATCTTGTTGGTTTGAAATGTTTCTTAGTTAACCTCTTCATTCCCATCCTAATTAGGGCCCTGATGCCCTCAGGCCTGGATTACTAATTCAAGCCCCCTAGTTTCTTTTTCCTGACCACAGTTTCTCCTTCTCCAATCTTTCCTCTATGTCACTGCCAGACCGACCTGCCTGAGACCCTGCTTTGATCCCGTCTCCCCCTGCCTCGCAGTCTGTAATGCGTCTGGTGCATCTCTGCTCTCTTGCCTGACTTCCAGGTCCTTCTAGAACATCTCTCTCTAGCCAACAGACATATAATGCCAGCCATACACAAAATATAACGTTTTCTAGTAGCCATCTTAAGAAGTAGAAACAGGTGAAACTTTTAGTAATACATTTTATTTAACTGTGAATATTCAAATAAGTGCAACTCCAGAGTGTGACTCCCTGCCACTGTCATTCCCCCCCCAACAAGATCTACTTAAGTCTTCTTCCTGGTTTAGGAAAACAAAAGAGTGATGGTAATACCATGCCTAATTTGTAGGGTTGCCCTATACAAATGGGAAATGGGAAAGTGCTTGGCAAGCTGCAAGGCTCCATAAGAATGTATGGAACTCATCATCATGAGTCAAGGCTTTACAGACATGAGAGTAGGGTACCTTTGGAGTAAGTTGAAAGAAAAGACTGTATTAAGAAGGTAAATGGGGGTGTGGGGTGCCTGGCTGGCTCAGTCAGGGGAGCGTGCAACTCTTGATCTCAGGGTTTTGAGTTCGATCCTACATTGGATGTAGAGATGATGCCGAAATAAAATCTTAAAAAAAAAAAAGAAGGTAATTGGGCTGTCCTGAATTCATTTATTACAAAAAGTCAACTCCAAACAGTGAAGAATAAAATGAGAATGAGAAAGAGGAATATAAACATCAACTTTCTACCACTAGCTCTTTATAATTACCTCTTGGGAAGAGATTTGTCACATGAATAAAGTTCTCTAAATATTGAGATTAACTCGTTGGCTTTTTCCCCTTCAGCATTGTGAGGAATAATGCATTTGGGGACATTTGGTTTTTCTCTTGAAGGAGCTAGACTGCTCCCAAGATGGTTATTGCTTTGGATAGTACATGTGGCCCCCACACTTTGTGGTTCCAAGATGGGAGGAGCATCCAGATTTCTTGTACTGCAAAGAAATTGTGTACCATTCACTGCAAAGATTTGGAATTGACCTAAAAACAATGCCAGTGATTCAGGTGCAGAAACGATTGGTAAAATGCTTTCAATCCATAGTATAAAGGGAAACTCAAAGGGCAGTTATTCTGACAGATTGATTAGTAAGACAATGAACAATCAGGATACATTATTTTACATTTGGATGAGTTATAGTGTGCTTGCTTAAGTGGTACCCATGTCTTATCCCAGCCCTTTCCCAAATCAAGTAGTCTGTTAATTTTTCTTTGGTCATGCCGTGAACTGCTTTGTGGCTCCCAGAAGTTCAAGGCTCGCTGTAGATGGCATGCCAGGTTTACGGTGCGGAAGGAAGATTGCTCAGTGAAGTTAACTCCAGAAAAGAAGTCAGCTTTATAAAGTGGCTTGTGGGTGAATGGCGGGCCATTCTCAGGTTTGCCCAGGCCACAAAGCTCAACCCAATGGACAACCTTTCTCCCTCACCCCGCCCTTCTCATTAGCTCCTAAGACCTTATGACTCCACCTCTGAAATACTTCATTCCTTGGCAGCCTCCTCTCCCCCTCCCCCGCTCTTGTTCAGGCTTTCATCACTCTTCCCATAAATTATTGCAGCAGTTTCCAAACCAGTTTCCCTGCTTCAAGCTTCAGTCTCCCCTCCACCCCCCAATTTATTCTTCAGTTCCCCAGCAGAACAATCTTGCTAAAATCCAGATCTGATCGTGCCACTCCCCTAATTAAAAACCTCAAGTCATTCCCCAGAGCCAACAGATAAAATCCAAACTACCCAGCACAATGTACAAAGCACTGTACAGTCAGGGCCCCGCTTATCAGCCTTGCCTCCCGTCGTGTACCCAGAACAATGGTAATCAAAGTACTTGCAGTTCCCCATGAAGCCCAAGCCTTTTATGGATGCTCAATTCTCCTTGGTGTGCCCCCCTCCATTCCTACCATCAGGGTGGGACGTCCCACACTCTTCTGCAGATGCCCCATGTTTGGCGAGAAACCCTCCCCGCCTTTCTGGCCACTTGTCCCTTCGGCCTCCAGAACTTCATTTCTCATTCCTCTGTGGCAGGAGCTCCTCAAGGGCTGAGCCCTTTGCATATCCTCGGCGTGTATGGGGCCTGTGCAAATGTGCTGACTGAAGGACAGAATTGGGGCTGTCCCTCCTGACTGCAGACCTTTCTCTTCCACCACAAAGAAGAAAGCTTATTTTTGAATTCAGTGTGATTTGTAACCTGCTGTTATTCGTAGGTATTTGGTGAGGACAGTTGGCACCACAGGCCTTCCTTTTAAGTAAAGTTGAGTTTGTCTAAGCCAGTAAGATTTTCTTGGGGCCATAAGGAATTATTCTTGGGCTCTATTCCCTGGGCGCTGGAAGTCATAGCTACAGTGTGGCCAAAGGACACGTAGAAAAGTTTTACCTCTAGATCCTTTGCTCTAGAGGATCTGTTAGGAGTCTTTAAAAAAAAAAACCAGCTAAGCTCATCTTTAATTTCACAGACTCCCAGACTATTGGACTGGACTGGATCATAACCAGGTTCTGGACTGTTTGGCCGCAAGGGGCACCATTCTCACGGATCGGAACGGGAATGAGTCCTCCCTCCGGTTGTGTTTTGCGCAGCCTCCCACAGTGTCCCTGCTTGCCTAACCCTCTTCATTTGCAGAGAATACAATTTAGGTCCTCAGAGCCAATGGTTTTGCTCCGGGTCATGCAGACACTGCCCCCCTGCTGTCTCCCACTCATCCTGACCCAGACTGCTTCTGGAGACTGGGGAAACTATCGAAGAAGATAGCATTTGCTGTAGTTGTGTGGCTCATGGACAGGATGCCTCCAGCTAAACATGACATTTAAATGCTTTACTTCAGCATCTCACACTGCTGCCTGCGGGGTTACTGAGACTCAAGGAGCCGTTCCTCCCACCAAGTGGCCGAGCTGCTCTATTTGCTCTCTCCCTGGCTGGCTTCCTCCTCTCTGACCTGCTCTTAGCTGCCGAGTCTTCATTTGGCTTCTCTTCTTAGCTTTTGGTGCTGCTTTGCTTTTATGGCCGTGACCGACCAGTCACCGTGATCTTTCCCTTCTCTTCTACCAACCATTCAGTCACAGCATGTTGGCTGCTGACCTTGGGTCTTTGGTTCTTGGCTGGGTGCCAGGGGTTGCTGCTTCTTTGCCAAGACTTTTAAAAATTTCTTTCTCCCCCTTTTTCTAGATTTGGGGCTTTCTGAATATTTGAAGATGCCAGAAGGGTTGTGTCCAAAGAGTTGTGGCTCTATTTCTAGAATTGCCCCTTGACTCTTATTTAAAGTGAAAATATTGTTTGAGAGAAGAGTCTTGGTTAGAAAAGTTCAAGGAGATCAGACACTCAAAGAGCGAGTTGTCTCTGTCAAGGACATGCTCATCATCCTTGTCAAAGTATTATAAATACTGAGGTGTTTGGATAGGTTCGATTGGACCCGAACAGAAGATCGGACGAATGCACTGTTTGCATCTTTGCTGTTGGTCATTAATGCTGACAGATCTTTCTGAAACTGATTGCTTGTTTTAGTTCCACTTGGTCAGTCAAGACATAGAATAGAACTAGATCAAGGAACTATTAATTTGTTAGAGGTTTGATACTTGCACTTTATATATTGTTCATTGTATAATCGGGAATTTCTTTGTAAATGTTTGGTTTCAGGCTGGTTGGAAGGAAAATCACGCAACATTCATGAGTGAACTAAAAAATCTTCAGGCTTCTGGACTGACTACTCTTGGTCAGGCTCTAAGATCCTCATTTGATTTGTTAAATCTCAATAGATTAATATCTGGAATAGACAATTATGGACAGGTAAAAAAAACTTTGAGTGAGTATAGCTAATTTATTTTGGTGACTTGGGGCAAGAGTTAAAATTGGGCGTGGTTACGGAGTTTTCTGCTGCTTTTCACAACTGCCAAAAGGAAGTCCATATCTTTTAAATATCTGCTTTAAAAAAGATCCCTCTTTTGGGGTGGGAGGGTCCTTGTATGTGGCTTGATCATAACATATGTAGTGAAAATTGCCTCTCCATCATATCATCAGATATCTGAGAATGGGATGAACAAATTGCTGAGAAATACTGGAATGAGGCCATTAAAGTGAAATTTTCAGTGTCCTGAACTCCCTCATCTCTTCCCAATTCAACGGAAAAGCCCTAGAATAAGAGAAAGGCAAGATAGCGTCTGGTTCTCCTGCTGTCCTTACTCTAGAAAACTCTGTGCACGATAACCAGAGTCACTGTCCTCATCCCAGAGCATAAGTCACTACTGTCCCCCCATCCATGCCAGAATTTTGACTCAGGCGAATGGATTCACGGGTGTGAAGGCTGCTGCCCTTATAATCTCTTTAATATCTTTCTTTTATGATTACTTGGAAAGCAGAGAGAAAGGAGTATTTGGATGTTATAGTTTGGGGAGCTCCTGAATGATATGAATTCCTCAGTTTATTCTGAATGTTACCTCAGCAGGGATCCTTATTTTGAGTCCCACCCACTTCAGTCCCTAATTTTTTCCTTCTTATTTATCCAGGCAAATTTTATCAGACACTTGAGAGATCCCTGGCAAGGCAAATGTTAAAAAAAAAAAGTTTAAATACAATTTTATTACTTTATATGGCTCTAATACTTTTTAAATGTATTTTAGGGGAGAAATCCATTTTTTTTAGAACCATCTATTTTAATTACCATCACAGATGGAAACAAGTTAACGAGTACTGCTGGTGTTCAAGAAGAGGTGAGATTTCTTTTTTTTTTTTTTTTTTTGAGTTTCGTTTAAATGGCAGAGAACATGCCGCTATTTCTGTGGCAGGCCCGCGTTGCCAGTTAAAGAATAAGTTTGATCAAACCTTCCATCTTCATGAGCCCTGAAAGATTACTGAGTCCATGAAAGAAAAGTGACACTTTTAACTCTTTCTTCTGTTGCATGGGTTCTTATGATGAAACTTCTCAACTTTTCCCTTATCAGCTTCATCTCCCTTTGAATTCTCCTCTGCCCGGAAGTGAACTAACCAAAGAACCTTTTCGTTGGGATCAAAGGTTATTTGCCCTGGTGTTGCGTTTGCCTGGATTGGCTTCCACGGAACCAGAGCAAGTAGGGAGTGTACCAACTGATGAGTCCGCCATCACACAGATGTGTGAAGTCACAGGAGGTATTGGCAATATCTCATATTTCTAAAGGAAGAATCCAGAACGGCAGGGTATGGTTTCTCTTAAGCACCATATTCTGTCTTGTCTTGCTTTCCTTCAGGATCTTTTAGCGCTGCTCCTTCTGCTTGTCATGCGTGTGAGGTCTGCTTCCAATGTAGTTATGATCAGTCCAAGATTCAGTCCAAGATCTATTGTGGGATTTCATATGCTTATATTGTTAAGTCATATTTTATTGGATCCAACTTACACTGTTTATTCTTCCATCTGGTATAGGTCGCTCCTACTGTGTGAGAACGCAAAGGATGTTGAATCAGTGTTTAGAATCTCTAGTTCAGAAAATTCAGAGCGGTGTAGTTATTAACTTTGAAAAAACGGGACCAGATCCACTTCCTGTCGGAGAAGGTACAGTAGATGATTTTTTTTTTTTTTACCCTGGAGAATGATCTGAGACGGAGAGGACATTAAACTCATAATAGACATGGTCTTTACTATCTGCACACATTCATGGGGTTGCAAACATCCATCCAAACAACTGCCATTCACTCACTAGCTGGGTGGTCAGGTTCTAACAACCTTAATTCAGTGTCAGATCTTCTTACAATAATTCCTTCTATTCCCTACCTTTTTCATATCCCCTGGCCCCAGTCTGGGGATGCACTGTGTTATTCACCTCTCGATTCACGAGATATCTGGAGAATCACTTTGGAATGCCACTCAACCAGTAACCTGGTGTTGGCCATGTGTGCCAAGTCACCTTTATGAAATCTGTGTTTGTCACTGCATGTCAGCAAGAGACTGTGAATGTTTGTCCAGAAACTGCTAATATCCTGTAAGATCATACACTGGGAGTTTCCCGGCCACTTTTTAATGGCCGAAACTTTTCGAGTGACATTTTACAGAAAGTTCAACATCTCAGAAGAGGTGAGCACAGAAGTACTTTTGTATAAGGGGAGGGTCTTCTCCCTCACATGATTCCCCCCGCCGCAAGGCTTTCTGGGAGCCCTGTGCAAGGCTGCTGCTTCTCCTCGTGCCTGTGCGCTCACACACCTCATTACCATGGTGCTTGTCTGGCCTGATGCATACATTGTCACCGCGTGGCCACAGTCAGTGGTGGCTGCTCAGAAAGATACACGTTTCTGTCTGAAGCCATGGATCCTGTGGTTCCTGACCGTTTTCATGTTTAGTTCCCAGAACCCCGTAAGAAACTGTTGGAAACAGAGACCTCTCTCCCTAGAATAATGGACATAAGCCACACAAATACAAATTGGTATTTAATTCTAGGGTTTCTCGAACTCCACTTTAAAAACACCCATCACAGAAGACTGAAGCCTTACGGCCTATTTGAGATTCATGAAATTAATTGAGGAAGGACATGTTTGTTCTCTTGCTAACGACTGATGGCTCGTCCATACTTTTGTGTTCGTTACCTTAAGGTGAACTGGGAACTGCCCTACGGAAAGCCTGTTGAATTTGGTGTCCTGTAAATAGCTCAGATTTTCTTTCCAGGGATCTTAGCCTTAGAGATTCTCACGAAAGCTAAGAACTCTCTCCTCAGAAAAATGCACATCCCCAGAATTGTGAGCTCAACTTCAGGGGTTGTCTCTTGGTCCCCTGAAACTTTTACATGTATTCCCTAGAGATCGGGGACCCTAGTAAACTTTTGGTGTAAAGTAATTACTTGTTTAAAGTAATGCTTAAATAAGTAAATCAAATGACCTGTAATTTAAAAAATATGACTCAAATAATTAAAACGTCTCTTTTACAAATATAGACTATTGAATCATTGCATTAAAGTTTATATAATTCTGCCTTGTCCTCTTTTGGGGGGACAAATGAAATATGCTAGTTTAAATAATTAAAACACATTCAGGATACATTGTTCAGCATTATACAATGCCCAGTTTCCATGGACTTTTAATGGTGCATGGGGAAACTGTCATGAATTAGTCCTATAGTAAACTTGATGCGTTTGCTCCATGTTCCCTTCCCCAGACTTTATACATGGGTTGTACTGTCAACATTCCTTCTATCTTTGAGTGAATCTGGATTGTTTTAATTTTGCCTTTGTGGTCATTGGGTCTGTTTATTAAGGTATACTTTTTTTAAAAAATCTAATTGGGAATAGAAAGAAAATCTAAATGGAATTTATGACCTATTTTTGTCAGAGCCCCCAAATATAAAAACTGTACCAGGGGATGAGCGATTTCATTTGCCTAATTTGGAAAAATAACTAGTGGTTTGGTGTGTGTAACATATGTGTCCAAATTCAGAAAATTGAAAACTAATTTTATAATAGTTTTCCATATAACTGGGTGTTGAGGGCATATTTAAGGATGGGGGCGGGTTTTGGATTAGAGGGATGGATTAGATGAAAAAATGCTAGAGAGAACATTCAGAAATCCCAGTAGAGTCTTTTAGTTCTCTCATTTTTCACGAATGACCGTTTTAGCTTGTTCTGTCTTTGTTGTTTACCTTTTAGATGGACTTATGGATTCAGCCAGGCCAAGCAATTCATTTGCTGCTCAACCATGGCATAGTTGTCATAAGCTCATTTATGTACGACCTAACTCGAAGACTGGTGTTCCTGTTGGACACTGGCCAATTCCAGAATCTTTTTGGCCAGATCAGAATTTACCTTCACTAGTAAGTGTCATAAAACAAAAAGGTAAACATCATTTGGATTTTCAGTTTGCTGATTACAGTGACCTTTGTAAAATTGCTTTGAGGCTTTTAAGCTACACCTTTTATCTCTGGCTGGAAGTCTAAGCTTGTACCTAAAAAAGCAAGAGAGGACTTCCTTCTCTTTTGGCATTCTTTCTTTTCGTTGCCTTTCACCGCTTGAACTGCCCACTTTGGATGGTAAAGCAAAGCATTATTATTTTTGATGGCGTCAGAGTCTGTGGCTGGGTTTTTATTTCCCCACGGCTGACTTGATTGACATGGGAAATGCCATGTCCAAAGAGGGCTAGCATTGTTTTTCATGCACATCCTCAGGAAATGAAAACTTAGCTTGCACCTCGCATAGGTCCTAGAAACACATTAAAAACAGAAGCTCTTCTGCTTCCTCCCAGGGAGTCATTAGACATACAGTGGAACTTCGTGGATCTGCTTTTTATCTTTTTGTACTAGATCGACTTGTTTCCTTGGCAGTGTACCTTTCAATGATGGATAATTAAGCAACATTTTAAAAATGATCTCTAAGTGGGGGCTTTTCTCTTTGTTCACTGCATTGGGAGAGGAGGGTTTGACATTGTAGTTGCTCCTAGTACCAGACGAATCGGCTTTTGGGGGGAGAAGGATGTATGATAATGAGGGAGAGCATATGAAACCCACTCTGCCTTCATCTTCCTCCCCCCAGCCTCTGCACAAAGGCCAGAGTGATCCTTCTTGTGTGGGGGGAGAAGCACAGAAAATGATCACTACGCCTTCAGTTCAGCACCTTTGCAGTCAGCCACTCTGCATTCTGTGTATGTTTTAGAAATTTCTATCATGAACTGTATTTTCTTCTGGATTACTCCTTCCTTCCTTCCTTCCTTCCTTTCTTTCTTTTTAAAAAATTTTATTTATTTCTTTGACAGAGAGAGACACAGTGAGAGAGGGAACACAAGCAGGGGGAGTGGGAGAGGGAGAAGCAGGCTTCCCACTGAGCAGGGAGCCCAACCCGGGGCTCAATCCCAGGACCCTGGGATCATGACCCGAGCCAAAGGCAGACGCTTCACCAACTGAGCCACCCAAGTGACCCGTGGATTACTCTTTCTAGGCTCCTTTTTTTTAGGAGAGGCCATGAGAACATAGGACTGAAGCCACTTCTTTCTGCCCCTGCTGTGGGTGAGGGTATATCTCTTCCGCCTTCCCTCAGGGCTCCAAGGTGACACACTGGTCAGATTTCAGCACGCAGTTGCTCTTAGCTCCAAACCCCAGAGTGAATGTTTCAGTTATGAATTTATGTCATTATTGCTGGTGACAAGGCTTCACTTGTGTCTTTATGGCTTTTTAAAAATTGGTTTAAATTTAAGAAGCCAGAAATATTTCTCAAGTTTAATTTAGATGAAAATCAAGGGGGCGCCTGGAAGGCTTGGTTGATTAAGTGACTGACTCTTGATTCCAGCTCAGGGTGTGATCTCAGGATCATGGGATCGAGTCCCATGCCAGGGCTCCATGCTCAGTGCAGAGTCTGCTTGTCCTTCTCCCTCTCCTTCTGCCCCTCCCCCCATGCTTGCACCCTCTCTCTCCCTGTCTCTCAAATAAATAAATAAAATCTTTGAAAAAATGGAAATCAGGAAAAATTGGAATGAAAGAAATTCCAGCTCACACATCACCCCCGTTCCCATCCCTCCAGCTTTAAAAGCACTTTGATGGCTCTTTCCTTCAGCTCCCACGGCAGATCTTGTAGGTATGTAAACCACAAAGACGAAGGAGCATGGTTTCCCCCTTTATAAGGGAAACAGAGATGTTTTGTCATATTCTTGTTAGACCGAGAGATCTCTTGGAAGAAGAGGGGGAGTCACGTCTCACCCTTGTCCCTGGGACTTGTCCTATCTCCTCATCTCTTGGGCTCGCTCTTGCTGCCACCATTTTTCTCCCTGGTGCTCTCCGTCCCCACAGACTAAACCTGTTAATAAAATGGACGCTCCACTCCTCCGCTCTGGTGCCCCAGGCACGTGGGCCTTTGCAGCCCAGCCCAAAGCAGCCTTGGCCCTCAGCTGTTCAGAGGCAAGTGTGCGGGTATGCGAAGTGCTGTAAAAAATCAGCTTGAAAGGAAATTTCCAGTGGCCCTGGGTGTTGGGACTGGCTCATTTTTGGTACCTGTCTTGCCCTTCCCACGGCTTTACAGTTTTTCTGCTTGCTCATTAGTGGCTCTAGCCCTCTCATTTGCTCATTAGACAGCTTCATGGATTTCTTCTTCCCTGGCAGCATCTGGACTGTGTGTAACCTCCCGGTACCAAGGAATGAAGGGCAGATCATGCCTGGGGATTGCAAAGTGGATCTGAAAGTTGGAGTTCACCCTATGGATCATTAGTGACTTCCTAACCGTATTCAAAGCACTTATCATCTTTGCTTCACTGAAATTATAGTTATGAGTGTTCTAATTTACCTTTCCTCCTCCCAATGCCAAGTAGATGGTAGAGCCAAAGAATCCGTGTGCTCTGCCTGGATGGATGCTGTTGGCAATGCCCTCTTTTTCAAAGCACTGGTGTAGATCTCAACAATGGTTTCACAAAACACAAAAGGGGTTGTGGGTTTGTCAGAAATGTAAGCTCAACTTGATAACGCACCCTATTTTCCCCTCTTGTCTTTTAGCCTCCACGAACATCTCATCCTGTTGTGAGGTTCTCCTGTGTAGATTGTGAGCCAATGGTAATAGACAAACTTCCTTTTGACAAATATGAACTTGAACCTTCACCCTTAACTCAGTACATCCTGGAACGAAAGTCTCCCCATACCTGCTGGCAGGTACTGACCCTTACCTGTCGGCCAAATGTCTGTAACCGTTCTGGGATCTGGGATTTGTTTCAAGAAGTTTCAGCGGTGGCTTCTTCAGCTGAAGCTTCATGTGACCTTGACAGATTAGAAGTACAAGAACAATTTTTAAAAACGTTTTTCTTTAAATTCCAGATGGTTAACAGCACAGTGTAATACTAGTTTCAGGTGTACAAGATACTTTTGACACAAAAACCCCATAATCCCTGAAACTAGTTTTTGTGTTAGCGTCATGTAACCAAACTTCTCTTCTTGTACAAAGCACATCGGTGTGCATAACGCGGATTTCACTTGGATACGGCAAATACACGTGTTAACCGGCTCTTCCAAGTGTTACACTTCAGCTGGAAGGGCTTGCTGATTTATTAATAGACTCACCTTCAGATATTAGTTTGTAAAAATCCAGACATGGCAGTCACACAGCCCTTTGATTTGGATATGATAAGGAAGTCCTACGCTGGAAGTATGTTTGTTCTATCCCTAGACGCCAGCACCATAGAGCAATCAGTAATTGTTAGGTTCTATTTACGCAAGAAACACTTTTAGACTGCCATCTGTTTCATCCTAAAATGTGAGATTATTGCTACTAGTTGTCTTTAAGCTACTTAAATTCTCCAAAGATGCTAAAACTGGGTAGGAGAAAAGGAACACACTTGAAGCAGGAATATAGAAGTGTAAGAAATAGACCAATCTCATAAATATAATATTGAGCAGAAGAAGCCAGACATCAAGGATCCCACATCCTATGATTCTATTTTATCTACGTTCGAAGAGAGGCAAAGTGGGCTGACTCTGTCAGAAGTTGGGTTGGTGGTTTCTCTTGGGGGTGCAGAACAGTGGCCTGCAAGGGACACCTGGCAGGGGGTTTCTGGTCGTGTTCTATTTCTTAATTTGGGTGCTGATGACACATGAGCTTTCACTCACACACTTTTCTGAATGTATGTTTATATTACAGTACGATACCCCAGAAATGCGCTAGGAATGTAGAAATACAATGTAGAGATAGAATGTTGACTCAAAACCACGGTAGGAGGTTGACTTCATGGATTGACACCAATTTTGCCGTATAAGCAAATACAGTTACAAATCATACCTTTTCCCTAAAAAATAAGCCCTCTTTTCTGTATAGCACATTTCTTGTAAAGCTTCTCCCAAGACACATAAGACATCCTGCCCTTGTTCCCTGCACCACCCCTCAAATATGCCATATGCCTATGGTCCTGTAACTTATGTGACTTTGGTTTAGTATGAAGGCAAGGAATTAGTGGGAGTGAAAAGGAATAAGATGAACCAGGAGCCAGAAAATTTGGCTAAATCATAGTGGCACCTGGATTCCAACCCTAGGTCCCTAGGTCTGCCACCAGTTATGTGGTCCTGGGCCAGACACTTTCTCTAGATGAGATGGTCTCTAATGATCCCTTTGAAACCTGCCCCCCCCCAATTCTGTGAATCTTCAGGTGATAAGGAATTTGGAAAAACTCAGGGGGCTTATGAGAAGGAAGGAAGGGGGGAAGTAAGGGAGGAGGGAAGAAAGAAAGGCAGAGAGAGGAACAAAAAACAGTGTTTCTCCTCTCATGGGGCTCCTAGGTCTGACCCCTGATGGCTGTGTGTAATATTTTTAATTGTTTATGATGATTTCCCCTCTTATCTGTTATACATACTTAGGAAAAGGGGGGAAATCCATCCTGTGTTACTACACTTCTTTGTTTCTGTTATGGTTCAGATAATGACATGAAATCTAGTAGATAAGTCCTGTTTTATAGCACCAACACGACTTACTGTTTTGTGGGGTCAAAATGACACAAAAAAGATTTATTCTTAGCTATGACTAAATATAGCAAGAGTTTAGTCAACTGGTAGGAGATATGGGTGGTACCAGGAATTAACAAGGTGAATGGATTCTGTTCGCCATCAGGGTTTGACTTTTGTCTTCAGTGATACTGCTGAAGGAGTTGGGAAAAGGCAGCGGTGTAGGTCCCTAGAAGTCTATACCGGTGCCCTAACTTGGGCCAAAGAGGAAACAAGGAATAGAGAGAAAGCATGGTAGCCAGAGGACTTCAGCCCAGCCTATCAAGTGTACGGGACCTGACTGTGTAATATATATTGAACCAGGAATCATCAGCGAGGAATAAGGGAGTAGTCACATGGAATAAAGATTAATGTTTTTTAATAGTCTTTTTAAAAGATTTAATTATTTATTTGACAGAGAGATAGAAAGCACAAGTAGGCAGAGGGAGAGGGAGAAGCAGGCTCTCCGCGGAGCAAGGGAGTCTGATGAAGGACTGGTGACCTGAGCTGAAGGCAGATGCTTAACTGACTGAGCCACCCAGGCGCCCCAAGATTAATGTTTTAATCTTTACTGAATGTTTGCTCTGCCAGCATCCTTTAGAAGAGAAAATGCCTTCCAGATTGAACCAAAGCATCTCTTTGCTGCCTCTTAATAATTAGCACCGGTGTCTGGCTCATAATAGGCTACTTGATAAGTATTTACTGGGTGAAAAATGAGTGAACGGGTAGGGGAATGGGGGCACCAAAGGAAGCAAAGCCCATTTAAAGTCCATTGTTTGTTTTCATGGCTGGTATCACTTAGTGGTGTTTCGGCCTCGTTTGCCATTGTGCTAACCAAGTAAATATTTGGAAATTGTTGATGGAGCCCGTGGTCTCCGAATAATGACTGCAGAGTCTGGGTTCAGTTTTTTTTTTAAGATTTTATTTATTTTTTAACAGAGATCACAAGTAGGCAGAGAAGCAGGCGGGGTGGGGGGGAACAGGCTCCCTGCTGAGCAGAGAGCCCGGTGCGGGACTCGATCCCAGGACCCTGAGATTATGACCTGAGCCAAAGGCAGCAGCTTAACCCACTGAGCCACCCAGGCACCCTGAGTTCAGTTTTTAATATAATGTAAAAAGAATTACAGTGTGAACATTCTTATTGAGTATGGTCTATGTGGGTATAACCCCAGGTTAAAAACACTATAGCCATTTTTACATTATAGTTAAGCTATGCGTTAGATGTCATTCTGGAATGTTGCTGGGAGTTTGGTTTCACATAAAATCCTCATTGTCATGACTGTGTCTGACTTCATGTTCCTAGGTATTTGTTACTAGCAGTGGAAAATACAATGAACTTGGCTATCCATTTGGTTATTTAAAAGCCAGTACAACTTTAACTTGTGTAAACCTCTTTGTGATGCCGTACAACTACCCGGTTTTACTCCCTCTTTTAGGTAAGTAAAGTTATGTGCCACTTCCTCGTCTTTAAAACGCAACAGAAATGAAAAAGAGGAGAATGGGCTAAGCATTTTAAATGTAGTTGAAGAGTAATTGATAATCGGGATATAGAGAAAAGGCTAAACACTGGTTTGGAAGGATAGAATTTGCACATTGTTTTCTGTTCTGTTTGCTTTGTTGCTGTTGTTTTTTGTGTTTTCTGTTTTGTTTTGTTTGTTTTTTTGTTTTTTTTTTAATCAGACCAAAGAGACACAGCCTCTCTCCTAAAGAGAGCTCCTGCTGCTCCTCAGGCTGTGAGAACCAGAGCTGCCATTCCATCCCCCGAGCCTCATTTCAAGAGACTTGGCTTTTCTGTAGACTAATTTGGGACCAAAAATTCCGTGATTGGGGTTAATGCTCCAAGAATCTGACGGTTTTCTCCAGAAAATAGGGCTTCTGTGGGGATTACTGGCTCCCACTCATTCCCCCATAAAAGAATCTTAAGTGCTCTGAAGGCATTGGTGTTAGGCAAGTTAAGAAACAAGGTACAGAGTCAATTCTGCGATCACTGTAGTCATAGAAGCTGTCGTTTCCATGGTAAAATTCTACAAAGAGCAACTCCAGGAGGTGCTACCGAGATATCACTGAAAATGTGTGTAGAGATTTTTTTTTTCTCATTGAAAGAGCCACATCTGTTTGGAGCAATATAGTCGTACCACGTGGTATCCTTCTAGTTGTAAAATTGGGATCATTTTTATTTGTTGGGGCTTCTTAATTTTTGCAAAAAGTTTCAACCTTTGTGTTTTAATCGAGTCATTAAAAGCATTAAGATTTTTAGTGCTATAAATAGTGTTTATACTAAGTATACTGAAAAATATAAAAACATAAAAATAAAACATAAAATATAAAAAATATGTTGCAAGTTAAGCGGGTTAAGAATGGGTCATCCTAAATGGATTAGCATGATTGTTTTGTATATAGTCTACCTACTTTATTTCTTAGTCCAGTCTAGAAATGTCCTCTTGCAGGTGATTGTTACTGATATAAAATGTAGGTTATGTCTTTGAGCTTCATAAGGGTACCAATAGAAGGTACCTATATTTTGTGGATTTGTTTAAATTATTTATAAATTCAAATACATTTATTAGTTATTAATGATTTCATAAAAAATATTTTTACATGAGTGTGGTTGACACACAATGTCACACAGTTTCAGGTGTATGACATAGTGATTGGACAAGTCTGTACGTTCTGCTGTGTTCCCCACAAGTGTGGTTGCCATCTGTCCCCACACAGCACTGTTACAATACCACTGACTACATTCCTTATACTGTGCCTTTCATTCCCGTGACATAGTCATTCCGTAATTGGAAGCCTGTACCTCCCACTCCCCTTTACCCGTTTCACCCATTCCCCCACCCCTGTCCCTCCATCAGTTCAGTCCCTGGATTTACAGGTCTGATTCTGCTTTTTGTTTGTTTATTCATTTCTTTTGTGTTTTTAGATTCCACATATGAGTGAAGTCATACGTTTGTCCCTTCTCTGTCCAACTTTTTGCACTTAGCTGTACACAAATGGCACAGTTTCATCCTTTATGACTTTCAGTTTTGCTGACTGTAAAGTGTAGGATTAGACTAGATAACCTCCACTTAGGTTGTTAATGGTGTTATTTTTCTGTTTTTAAGACTGCTTTTTATTTTCAGATAATTGTAGAGTCACATGCAATTGTAAGAAATAATAACACTGGGAAAGACAGTATGGAGATTCCTAAAAAAATTTAAAAAAAGAAAAAAAGAGTTAAAATAGAACTACTCTGTGATCTAGTAATTGCACTATTAGGTATTTACCTAAAGATTACTGAAATGCTAATTCAAAGGGATACATGCACCTCATATTTATAGCAGCATTATTTATAATAGCCAAATGATGGAAGCAGCCCGGGTGTCCATTGATAGGTGAATGAATAAAGAAGAGGTGGTATGTATACATAATGGAACATTACTCAGCCATGAAAAATGAAATCTTGCCATTTGCAACTATGTGGTTGGACCTGGAGAGTATAATACTAAGTGAAATAAGTCAGAGAAAGGCAAATACCATATGATTTCACACCTATGTGGAATTTAAAGAGCAAAACAAATGAGCAAAGGGAGAAAAAGATGGAGAGGCAAGCCAAGAAACAGACTCTTAACCATAGAAAACACACTGCTGGTTACCAGAGGGGAAGAGTGGGGGGAAACTGGGGATGGGCATTAAGGAGGGCACTTGTTGTGATGAGCACTGGGTGTTGTATGCAGGTGCCAAATCACTAAATTTTATACCTGGAATGAATATAATAACACTGTATGTTCATTAACTGGAATTAAAATAAAAACTTGAAATTAAAAAAAAAGAAATAATAGAGACATGACACCAAAAGCACAGGCAACAGAAGCAAAAATAAACACATGGGGATCCATCAAACTTAGAAACTTTCGTGCAGCAAAGGCTGTAATCAGCAGAGTGAAAAGGCAAGCTACAGAACAGGGAAAAATTTTCAAATTATGGATCTGGTCATTTTGATGGTGTGTGTATGTGTGTGTGTGTGTGTGTGTGTGTGTGTGTTTTCTGTTATTCAGATTGGGTGATTTCTCCTGTTATCTTTTCCAGATTACTGATTATTTACTCTGTCCCCTCCATTGTGCTTTTGAGCCCCTCCATTGAGTTCGTTATTTTGGTTTTTGTGTTTTAGTTCTAAGATTTCCACTGGGTTCTTCTTTACATCTTCAGCTTTTTCCTTTCTCTTTCTTTGATGAGGCTTTCTGTTTTATCATTTGTGTCATGCCTGTTTAAAATTGCTTGTTGAAACATTTTTTTTTTTTGTGCTGGCTCCTTTTACATCTTTACTGGATATTTTTAATGTCTCTGTCATTTCGGTGTTGGCATCTCTTGATGGTCTTTTGAATGTGTTTTGAGATCTTTCTGGTTCTTGGTGAGATGAGTGATTTTCCATTGAATCCTGTGTCTTTTCAGTATTGGGTTCTGAGTCTCGATCTTATTTAAGCCTTCTGGTTCAGCTTCCTCTCACCCTCCTGGCAGAGCTTACAAGGTACTGCCTTGTTAGTGCCAGGAGCGGGTAGAAGTCCAGATTCCCCACTTGGCCTCTGTTGACACTCTTAGGGAGGGGGGCTCCTCGTTACTGCTGTTGGGGGATGGGCGGGGGTTCTGAATCCTCACTAGAATGATAACCTCCCTGGCTGGGAGAAGTAGGAGTTCCTTGATACTTCTCCCGACGTGGTCTTCAATGACACCGCGGGGGCGGGGTTGGCCTTATTACCACAGGGCAGTGGAAAAGTTCTCTAGAACTATTAGGGGCTGAATTCCGGGATCTCATCTTTGGTCTCAACTCAGCCTGCCTTCCAAATTATTATGTGAAAGTGCCCCTAACCATGGTAGCTTGTCTCCCAGTAGAGATTGAGATGTGCAGCTCTTCACAATAGTGAGAAACTGCTCTCTAAGCATGGGCTTTGCTGGTCTTGTGGGTAATAGAGGTGAAGAGGAGGCATCCAGTCCTTCCTTTGTCTAAATCTGCTGTGCCTAAGTAGCCACATGTTGCCCACTCTTGCACTCCCCAGTACTAGGTAAGGTCAACTCCCGGCACCGGCTGCTTGTCACCCATTAGTCTGCCTCTTCCCCAAATGCCAAGTTCCCCTTCTCCCTGCAGTGTCTTCCATCACAAGAGGTACATGTGCCACATCTGTCCCTGGTCCTCCTTAACCTCTGACACCAAGGATCCAGCCCTGCCTAGAGCATCACTGTCCCTCTGCAAACATCTCAAACCAGGAACCCCAGATGCATCTTTGAATCCTTCCCCTTCCCCAATGCCACACATCCATTTGAGGGTCAGTCTGTCCTCGACTCAGTTCCTATTCTGTCCTTTGGCCTTAAATACCCATTTCCAGGCTTTTCTGTAACCTTTGTCTTCCCAGGGAGCATGGGGTTTTTCATACCGTTAGAGGCTGGAGGTCCTTGTGCCCCCGAATCCCAAACTTGGGTTTTGTGTTGAGTTCTGAACTAGATGCTGTCGACATTTCCACCATTACTTCGCTTTCTGGGTCGTGTAGCCCCATATTGTTAAGAGTATGGACTGTGAGGGACGCCTGGGTGACTCAGTCAGTTGAGTGTCCAACTCATGATTTCAGCTCAGGTCATGGTCTCAGGGTCATGGGATTGTGCCCCGTGTCAGGTGCCCCACTCAGCGGGGAGTCTGCTTGTGATTCTCTCTCTCCCACTCTCCCTCTGCCCCTTCCCCCCTCTCAAGTAAACAAACAAATAAATCTTAAAAAAGAAAAGACTATGGACTGTAGAGCATAGCTGCCCTCATGTGGATCCTGGCTTTGCCATTTGCTGGCTTTGTGAGCTTGGATAAGATACATAGCTTCTCTGTGCCTTATTTATTTCATCTGTAAAATGGTCATAATGATAGTACATATCCCAAAAGCATTTAGTTGGGATTAAATGAATTAATGCGGTTAAATTGCCAATAGTAACTGTTCATTTATGCTATTAGCATTATCATTACTGTTGTCATTATTGATACCTGTGTTATTTTAATAGCTCTTAAAGGCACTGCTATTCCATATGAAGGACATTATATAAAGATGTAGGACAGTTTTGCAGTTTGGTGGGCAGGATATTTAGTAAAAAGGCAAGTGAAGGCATGTACACTTCCTAATGCCCAGAAACATCACTGTATTACTGCATAGTATGATAACTGTCCATAAAGGTCACCCTTATTTTTTTTTCTTTATCGATTCAGGATTTCCATCAGAAGTAGTTAACAGAGGTTTAATTATTTAAGCACTAAAACTTACCTGGAATGGATAAGTGAGGCTTAATTGGATCAATGAGCCATCATGAGAATCATGTCAGTATCATAGTTAGCAAGAAGATTATCTCTCAATAAGGAATTTTTTTTTCTATCGAGGGCCAGTAACTACAGAAATTAAGACATTTGTAACAACTTTTTTTCTTAACTCTACCACAGTCAGTTCACCTGTTTTTTTAAAAAAAGATTATTTATTTGATTTTTTATTTTAGAGAGACAGAGAGAGTATGGAGGGGGGGCAGAGGGAGAAGGAGAGAGAAATCCCAGCAGACTTCCCACTGAGCACTGAGCACAGAGCCCTACGTGGGGCTCGGTCTCCTGACCCTGAGATCACCACTTGAGCCAAAACCAAAAGTCGGATGCTCAACTGACCGTGCCACTCAGGTGCCCCTATTTTTTTTTTAATTGAGAACTGGGATTTGTGTAAAAAAAATAAAATTCAGCTCCATATTAAGACCAGTACTATTATCAGGAGAACAAAAAGAAATGGAGGCTCAACAAGGCTAGTGGTTTCTCTAAGCTCACTCTGCTAAGTGTGTGGCTGAGCCTGGAACTCAAACCCACCTCCTCCACCCCCTCTTTTTTTTTTTTTTTTCAGCAGGAAACGGGGAGAAACGAATGGAAGGGAAAATGTTACTAGTTTTTGAGGTGTGGGCAGTATCACTTCACTCTCTTACACTCTGATCTCTTTGTCTTTCAAATGTTGACTAGCTGAGGGTTTATGACGTCTTCATTGTCCCATCCTCATACAACGCCATGAACATCATTTCCTGCCCCATGGAGAATGTGACTCAAGTGGCCCTTACCCCAGTAGCTCTCTACCCTTAATCTAGGCTGTGGAACATTTTCTTTCTTCCTCCCCCGTTTCAAAAACTTCAACAAGAAATAATTAGACTCAGTTAGACTAATTGGTGGAATCATTGCAATTGGCATTGTTTGAAATTCTAAGACTATTCTTGACTCTCATTATCTAATCTATTTATATCTAAATGTCTCCCCAGTCTTGTATTTCAATTTGTCAGTTTCTAAAAATCTGCTTAATTCCCAACAGACTCCACATAAAGACCCAAGTATAACAGCGTATTTCCACCGTCTCGCGTTCCTTTCTATCAAGATATGAATGGTCTTTAAAGGACCTGCATGTTACAATGGGCCAGAAATCTCTTCAGATCTGTTTTTCTTTGTTCTTTCTACCCTGCGCCAAAAGAACAAAAGACCCACATTTTATGACTTTGTAAATTCATTTAAATTAGTTTCGGCAGGGGTGAATAATTTATTATAGCAGTAAAAGGAAGAAAATGTGTAGTTGCTTTTCTTAACTAAAGTAATTCAGCATTTCAAAGAATAGGCCTATTTGTAGAGAAATTATGCATATGGCATAGGGATGCTTTTGTCCTTGGAAGTAAAGCATTTGGATTTTTTTGGATAAGAGCCAATGAAACCTGAAGAAACAAAATAGAAGATGAATTCAGAATATCTTTGGCATTTGTATTAAGTGTGGCAGGTTTCTGTTGATGTCTGACGATATCAATTTTGAATTAATATATAAAAATACATTTTTCGTACCCTTGGAAGGAGATAATGACATGGTTTGGAAATTTTTCTGTAGTTTATGCATTTAGATTCTTAAAACAATTAAATTTAAGTTTGAGAAAGGTAAGGGATGTCTGCTTATTTAAGGACAGTATCTTTAGGGGTATTAATGCACATGGTATTCAAGAAACATACTTAGGGGGCGCCTGGGTGGCTCAGTGGGTTAAGCCGCTGCCTTCGGCTCAGGTCATGATCTCAGGGTTCTGGGATCGAGTCCCGCATGGGGCTCTCTGCGCAGCAGGGAGCCTGCTTCCCTCTCTCTCTCTCTCTGCCTGCCTCTGTCTACTGTGATATCTCTCTGTCAAATAAATAAATAAAATCTTAAAAAAAAAAAGAAAGATACTTAGTTGTACAGAGTTTCGAACTTCAACCTAACGTCTCCACTAGCTTGTACTAGTGCCATGACCTAATTGTTAACTAACATTTGACAGATCCAATGTTTGGCTTGAGATGGAAGAAACGAAGGGTGGGGCTTGGGTGTGGAATTGGACAGGCTGATAAAAGCGAATCCAAAGCATAATTTAAGAGCTCGCTGTCCTTGCCTGGAAGTTAGAGGCTTCGCTTTTGTTCTCATATACTTTGTAAAGTTTCTTTACAACACCCTCCATTTATTTATGTATTAATTATTGACATATAATTGACACATAACATTAGTTTCCCATGCATGACGTAATGAGTCAAAATTTGTACATACTGTGAAAAGAACACTGCAAACACTAGTTAATATCCATCACTACACACGACCACAAATTTCTTGTGATGAGAACTTTGAAGATCTACTATCTTAGCAGCTTTACAAATAGGCACTACAGAATCATTAGCTAGAGTCACCATGCTGTGTAGTACACCCCCAGGACTCACTTATTTTGTAACAGGAAGTTTGTACCATTCGACAACTTTTGGCCGTTTTGCCTCCCCTGCCCCTGCCTGGCCTCTGGCCACCAGTGAGCTGTTCTCTGTCTCTCTGAGTTTGGGGTTTTGTTGTTGTTGCCTTTCCACCCTCCATTCGAATAAAAGAAATATTCCATCAGCCAGTGACCATGGAGTCCCCCTCACGGGAAATTAGTACAGCCGTGTTACCAATATGTATCAGGTCAGAAAGTTCACGTGGATCGGAGTCGGCTTTAATACGATATTTTACGTAGCTTTACAGATGGCAGAGGAATATCTAACCTGAGAATTTTTTTTCTAGAAAAATACTCTATATAATTTTGGTAAATAGTACCAAAAAAGATAATCAGATCAATGAATGTTCAGCTAATGTAATTAAAACTTGAGATGTCTAGAAAACGATATAACGGATGCGGGTTGCTTGGTTTCATTCTTGGAATTTAGGACTGGAATCACGTAATACTTTGGTTTTTCTCTTACAGATGACTTGTTTAAAGTTCACAAGCTTAAGGCAAATCTGAAGTGGCGACAGGCTTTTGACAGCTACTTAAAAACTCTGCCTCCGTACTACTTATTAGTATGTATTTATGTGTATATATGTGCATTAGCTGTATCAGTGATGATTCTTGTCACCAGAAATGTCAGTGAACCAAACACTGGACCCTTGAAATAAGCTCAATATTTTTATTGCTAAATATTTGTATCGCCACTGTCTTCTCAAGTTATGTGTAAGAGAATTGTTTCTTTATTTTATTGCCTTTAACTGCCATGGTTTTGTTTTTTTGTTTTTTTTTTTTATAACAACACGTCTATCTGTGTTTCTCTTATGAAAAGTAACCTTATGAAAGTGGAATTTGGGGATTTAAGAAAAATAGGTCTGGATTCATGTATGATATCAACTTCCCTTTTTAACTCTAGAAATTTTCAATATGGGGTTTCCCTCTGAAAAACAGCTCGGAAGACTGGATATGGACATTCTGCCTGTTAAATGTGTCCTAGACACAGCATGAGGCAGGGGTGCTGGTTGGGGGAGGGGAACCCAAAAAGAACAAAAAGCTACTTGGCCTCATTTGGGTTTCTACAATTTGGGAAAAAACAGTCATGATGATTTTGAACTGGTTGTATAATCGAAATCAAGACGATCAAAATCATTTCAGAGGCGGATATGGCAAACTTTCAGCCAAGTTTCTAGAGGTGAAAAGGCAGAGTCTTAAAGGGTACCATTGGTATCACTGGGAGGAGAAATTGGGGTGCATCAGTATTTACCATGGCAGGAACGGGGTGCACGATAAAATGCAATATGAAATGATTTTATGACTCGGGACTTAAGCCTGAAAGCAATTTACCTGTTTGAATTTGCTGTTTCTTGCTCTTCTTATCCCACTGTCTTCTGATTTTGTTACTTTCTGCTTCTTACTCCTCTGCTGTATTCATTGCCACTTTTTAATGTTCCATGTTTGGTTTTATGTGCAGCACCTTGACTTCTAAGAAATGAATCGTGTCCCTTTGCCCCTTATAACTGAACTTTGAGTATTTTAAGATTTATTCTATTCTTACTGTTGTGTATTTTGTTTCCTTATAGCCATTAAAGAAAGCACTAAGGATGATGGGAGCTCCAAATCTGATATCAGATAATTTAGATTGTGGACTTAGTTACAGTGTTATCTCTTACCTTAAAAAACTCAGCCAACAGGTAGTATTGGTAAAAATAAACAAACAAAAATCCTTTGCCCTCAGAAGTGCATTTCCTTATTCTTTAGTGTAATTGTACTTTTTTCAGATTAAATGTGTATCTATTTCTCCACTTTATGGATTAGTAATAATGTGATTCTCTATGGCTTCTAGCTTCACCATTAAACTACAGTTAAGGGTCTGTCAGTGTCATTGGATACTGTGCCATTTCTCCTTTCGCTCGCCAGTTTGTGCTGCCCACAAGCTGGTTGATAACCTTGTGGCCTAAGAGGGGCAGAGGCTTAGTCAAATTATCTCATGGGTCACATTTTGTCTGTCCTAAACCTAGTTTCTCCTCAAGTCACATTGGGCTAGAGTACCCCCCCCACCCTTTTTTAGGTCAGCCCTCGGAGGCATGGTGTGATTCACCGTCTTGCCTGACATTCCCGGTTAGGCAATAGATATGCAGATGCCTTTTCTTGGAGACGGGGAGATGAGACCAGTGTTCCTCGTGCTGGAGGGTGACAGGCCCCAAAGGGACCTGAAGAGTGGAGTTCAACCTCCCCTCTTCTTGCCCTCCATCTCTTCCTTTATCCCCCCCAACCTCATTTACCATTATTCACCTCTATTAGTACCTCATTCTCCACTCACCCCTACTTATCATACTTCTCACCTCTACCTAGCCCATTCTTGCAGGATGGAAATATTTGAGAACTACTGAGTTAGAGCTTTACTGCCATACAAATGTGTTACGTTATATGACAAGGTGATGCAGCCTTTTTGCCTTTTTACTTTCTTCTTCTGCACGAGGGTTTTCCCAGGTAGGGACCAGTACTAGCATTTGTAGTGGCTGTCAGGCTTTAAGTCAGACATGTTTGGAAGCTGGGCCTGTAGGAGACAGACAGTAGTAAGCAAAAGAGTGTCAGATTTCACTAAAGAACCAAAATGACTCCACAGTTGGGGACACTGACACTCCTGGCGAGGACCTGGCCCAGACAGAAGGATGGCCTGAGGCTTACCAGCTCCTGACCGGCCAGCGTTCTCATAAATGCAAGAGACAGTAAAGGCAAACCTAGATTTCCGGTCTACCGAGTGTCCCCATGACCCCCTTTCCTCTCTGCTAATAGATTTTTGTTGTTGTTGTTAATGTTTTGTTTTGGTTATTGATTGATTGACCTGTTGATTTATATATATTTTTTATTTGATGTCTACTTTAGGCCTTTAAGGCTGTGTCAGCAGGGTATGGCCACAAGGAAGAATAGTGAGCAGAGTTGAAACTCATGCAAGTTCTGGGACCTTCTGGGACATGTTGCTTGTGTAGTTTTCCGAATGGGATTTTGGGACCATTTCTGGAAAGAGACCCTTCATTTGCTCTTCTCCCTTATTTCATAACTTAATTTTTTGCAAAAGATAATACATGTACTTAATTCCAAGCATAGTGAAAATTAGTGGGTATCTCTGACCTAATCATAAGAAACTCAAAATTCTTTTGGGCTTACTGGGCATTGGCAGGAGTTCTTCTTTTAGAGAAAAAGAAAAAGATTATTAATAATTTATAATCACTCCAATTACTAATTTAATTACTAATTTAATAACTATGTTGCCAGTGTTCCTTGAACCATCTCAGATGTATGTAAATCCCCAAATATGCCCAATATATTGCTATAATACACTGTCAAGCAATATTTATCAATGTGGTTTAACAGTGTCTAGTAAGAGGGGTGTTTTTTGCCAGTTAGCTGGAAGATTACTGAGTATATACATTACATATTATTTATGTGGTAATGTTTGTTAAATCAAGCGTTACTTTTTTGGGGGCAGTCCGATATTAGAAACAAACAGTTTAATTTTTCCAGATGTAATGCCAATCTATGGAATCCGAATTTTAGCACTAGTTTACATTTATAAATACAGAGTCTTAAACCTTTATGTCTGGATCTGAAATAAATATGTTGACTTAGACTAGATTCTATAACAACAAAATGTGATTTTAAATGTCTATGAACGGAAGTCTTAGCCACAGTTTCCATTCTCTCCATGATTCAATCAAATTTTGACACTAGACAAGAGAAAAAAATGTAGTAAGTTATTTACCTTTCTAGGCCCCCTCCCTGTTTGCTGTGCTAGCACAGAGAAGCACAGGGAAATGTTTAATTATCAGTTTTTCTGTGATTTATGATTGAAAAGTTATTCTGTGGGGTTCTTAAAGTATTACCTTTCTTAAGTAGTGAAAACAACTGTGATAATGTAGATCTTTTCTTAACATATTATGTACTTTCATTTTAGACCAAACTAGAGTCAGAACGAATACTAGCATCCGTGGGGAAGAAACCTCCCCAGGAAATTGGAATCAGAGTGAAAAACCATTCTGGAGTTGGCGTGTCCTTGACGCACAGTAAAAATTTTAGAAAACTATTGAAAGAAATCATAGGGGAAAGTGCACCAAGACTGACAGAATTGAATACCAAAGAATTTGCTGGCTTCCAGTTAGGCCTCTTAAACAAGGTAAACAGTGACATAAATCATTTGTGTTTGTTTGAACTTGTCTGATACGTTTATGTCGTATTATTTTCATTTTGAAATGATTACGATCCTGTTTTGGACTTCATGGTTATCCATACGGATCAGTCTAGGAATTGTCCTGCCAGCAGATGCCAATATGGCATGAAATGCGCAAGATGCATTCCAGAGGGGGGTGGGGTGGGTAATGTCTGTCAAGGATAAAGGGAAGAGAGGACAGAAGTGGGCAGGGAGAGCCTTCAGGCTGGACTGCTGATCTAGCCCCTGTGAGAGGAGAGGACAAGGAAGAGGATTGGGTATGAAGAGACTCAGGCAGCAGAGCACCTGTGAGAGTCTGGGCCAGCCCTGCCCAGACCCCTGGCCCCACGATTTCCCATAGACGAGGTCCATGTTGGGCAGAACTGGCCAGGCCAGCTGACATACTTGGAAAAGGATATTCCCAGGGCTTTGAATACTGTGTGGGTGTATTGGAATTCAGAACAAGGCCATCAAAGGCTAATTGGCCACCAGCCTAGTTCTACCATAAGTTAATTACATTGACTATCTCTCTCTTCACCAAGATTTTAAGAGAGTTAAGAATGACACTTCTACACCAAAAGCCTCAGGAGTGACTGAAATTATTTGTTCCCTTTCGAATAGGATTTGAAACCTCAGACATATAGAAATGCTTATGATATTCCACGTAGAGGTCTTTTAGACCAGTTAACGAGAATGAGATCCAATCTCCTGAAGACACACAAGTTTATTGTGGGACAAGATGAAGGTAAATGAACAAAGCAGTATTTTTTGTTGATTAGGAAAACGTCAAGCCTGACTTACATGAAGGCACTTACTGCATAATCGCTAATCTTTAAAGGCTTAGAATGCCCATTTTTGCTAAATCCCTACACTCCCCAGGCACAAGTTGCTTGTCCTCAGGTTTTAGGGGAGGTGTGCGTTAATCGGCCTGCAGGCTTCAGCTCTCAAAGCGTCAAAACAGTCCCATGAGAGAGATACTGCTTTAATGCCCATTTTATGGACATGGAAACTGAGAGTGAGCATCTTTTTTTTTTTTGAAGTTTTTGTTTTAATTCCAGTCTAGTTAACATACAGTGTAATACTAGTTTCAGGTGTACAATTTAGTGATTCAGCACTTCCATCCAAAGAGTGGGAGCTCAGCACAAGTGCCCTCCTTAATCCCCATTACCTGTTTCACCCATCCCCCCAACCCGCTCCCCTCTGGTAACCATCAGTTTGTTCTCTATGGTTAGGAGTGTGTTTCTTGCTTTGGCTTTTGCTCTCTCTCCCTCTCACGAGCATTTTAATAGCTAAGTCCGGGTTTCGTGAGTTGGAAAGTGGCAGGAGCTAGGTCTGTCACATTTTGGAAATTGCACAACCTGGCCTGCCATGATGAATTCGATCCAGAATTCCTCATTTAGATGACAAGAATGAACTGGAGAGTGTCTAGGATAATTGGTGATGGTGTACAATTCCCCTTTACTCCCTTTTGTTTATTTTAAAAGGGGTCATTTGTCCATTAAAATGAGCAAATCTTAGTCAGCCCATCTCTTGCAATCATACACCAAGTTTTGTGGCGAGGAGAAAGCTTCACTAGGACGAGAGCCTGTAGATTTAATCACATTCTCCCAAGAACATAAGGCCTACTATCCAAGGTTCTCTGGATGATGAGAGAGAACCATGGAGCCTAGGCTCTTTGAAATGCAGAACAAACATGGCACCCCAGGTTGGGTGGTAGCATACTAAATGTCAGCCCATTTTCAAACCCAGTTGGATGCGGAAGGGAGTTGTGGTCAGCCTAGTGATTTGAGCTTGTGGGCAGTAGTGATGGTACCCCGAGTATTGAGTGGGACGAAGAGAGATGCTTTTGGATCTTTGGATTTGAGATTTTAGGCTTTGGATGCCAAGGTCCACATTGCTAAAACCAGCTAGGATCGTGTCCTCTCAAAACGGGGCATTGGCACTGTAGAGCATCTCTGTCTCTTCCTGTGATGTTACAGATTCCCTTCATAGCGTTCCAGTGGCACAAATGGGTAACTATCAGGAGTATCTAAAGACACTGGCTTCCCCCCTTCGAGAGATTGATCCTGATCAACCAAAAAGACTGCATACTTTTGGCAACCCATTCAAACAAGATAAGAAGGTAAGATGCCGATTTCTGGGTCTGCGTAGCTCGTGATATCCTTGCTACATTTCCTTTCTTTTGGGCAAGATGAATATAAATCAGAGCTTATCCCTCTGTTTAAAAAATAAAATAGGACTCTAGGGCTCTTTGTGAATGGATGGGAAGGTGTGTTGCTTGAAGAAAATAATAGGCCTTAATTGGGTACCAAGTAGGAGCTGGTGTTTCAAATGATCGCATCTTGTGCTCACAGTGTAGATGAGTGTTCCCATCTGCCCTTTAATAAGAAGAAATCAAGACTCGCAGCAGTCAACTAACACGGCTGATAAAAGCCAGGATTTGAACTCGCATCTTTCCAGCTTTGAGCCTATATGCATTCCCACCTCTACACACCAATTCCTTTAATATTGAGATCGCCATTTATTTCCTGTTTCCATGACTCAGATCACTAATGCTCTATCTACACCGTGATGAACTAACCGTTCCTTTTGAAATAGGAAGTACTAGGTGATGTTGCTTTATTTGGATTGACCTACTAGAGATCTAAATGTGGGGTGTGGTGGGGGTGGGAGAGGGAGGGAGAGATGCTGACTTGACCATTTCAGGATGAGGACTCATGGGGATTATATCTGCACACATGGAGAAGACAATTGGTATTAAGGTACAGACCATACAGTAATCTCTCTTGTAACAAAACAAGACTGGAAGGCATTCCACTTCACCCCATCCTCAATTAACTGGAGTTTTTCTTAATCTTTTTGTGCCTTGGTCTCTTCCTCTGTAGCGCTGGGGCTGCTTGTTACGCTTAACTAACAGAGCCCTGTGGAATGTTGAGTGAGTGCATGTAATACCGTTTTCAAACACGACCTGGCATGTAGTCTTGCTTTGGAAAGTGCCTTGGAAATATCATTCATGATTTTATGAAAATACTTTCATATTCTTGGGTTATCCTTGGATGAGAACAGCTTTTAGCTACCCTTTTATACTTCTGCTCTCATCCTGTACCCCCCAAGAGTGAAAAGCTCCCACGGTGGACATACTTGAATCTCTGTGAGGTTGCTGTCATGTCAGCATGTCAGGGGAATGACATTTTCCATCTGCCTGCCGCCCACCATCTCCATGCAGCATTCTGTACAGGGATAATCAATATTTCCTAATGATGCATTTAAAGCACAAAAGCACACAAAGGGAATTGTTTCCTTTATCCAGGGTTGGTTCTGAATGGTTTGTCCTTCCGCAGAAAGGTCACTGTGGGTTTATATTCCCATTTCGGCTGATGCGAGTCGCTCGTTCCTCAAGCTTTCTGGGTGATCGCGACTGTACCGTGTCTGACCTTGGTGCCCCGTTCTGCTGGAGCGGAGTGGCAAGGCCTGTGTTTGGGGTGGGACATGTGGTCTTTAATGGAACGCGTTCGTTGATGTCTTCTAGGGAATGATGATTGATGAAGCAGATGAGTTCGTAGCAGGGCCACAAAACAAAGTGAAGCGTCCGGGAGAAGCCAGCAGTCCTCTGTCATCTAAGAGAAGGCGGAGTATGTCCCTGCTGTTGGCGAGACCACAAACACCACCTACTGTAACTAACCACGTGGGCGGCAAGGGACCACCCTCAGCCTCGTGGTTACCATCTTATCCAAACCTCCTAAAACCCACCCTTGTCCATACAGGTATAGAGTAGTGGTTGTGCTTTCCTTGTGGCTCCTAGAGGACTAAGACACTAAGCAACTTTCCATTTCCTTTGTACTCATGTCTTTCGTATGTGCTTTTTGGTCATTAAGTAAACTCTTATTAAACCAAAGGTGCCCCGTGGGGGAGCGGAGGCCCTGCTTGTGGTGGTGGGAGCATGTCTGCTGCGTGAATCAGAAAGAGGCAGCAGGTTCCTGAAGCTGCAGGAGCGAACAGGCTCAAGAAGACCTCGGCTGGGTCTGGGCTGCCTCTGTGGCCTCATGTCCCCATCCTGCTCTCACCCAGTGCAGTCCAGCTCCGCCTTTCCTTTCCGCTGCCACAGGCATCATCAGAGTCCACCATGTCTGCCACCCGTGGCCATTGCTCCTTCGTGTCATTTGACCTGGTTTTTCGCTCCGTCCCCCATGGAAACTTTCTCCAGTTCCCAGACACTATGACCCCTGGTTTTCTTTGCCCTTTTATGGCAGCCCCTCTTGATCCTCTTTTTGTGGTTCCTGCCCTTCTCTCCCACCTGTAAATAGTGTAGAGACCCGAGGCTCCATCCTGGCCCCTCTCCCCTCCCTAAGTCATCCCGTACAGTCTTGGGTTCTCCAAGAGATACCCATGTCAACAACTCACGTATTTACCTCTCTTGACTACAGCTTGCTCCAAAAACCAGACTTGAATTTGTCGATGGACATGGTATCTCCACCGAGATGTCCGATAGGCAGACAAAACTCAGTGGGCTTCACCTGGTTCTTGGGAAAGCCTCACCTCTGTTGTCTCCGTAACCGCTCTCCCCACAGCCGTCCCCAGGGCATGACGCTTAATCTTAAGTGACACCATTTGGCAGTATGTGTTGCTAATGTTGTGTGTGACAGCCGGCCGTTGGAGGGTGTGGGGGTTGGGAGAGCGAAACCCTGGGTTACAGTGTCTGCAGGTTTCCTCAGTGTAAATAATGCCAGCATTCTTGAGGTCAGGCTGTGGGTGTGAGGTCACTGAGCCAGGTCAGGAAGAGCCGGGTGCAATCCCCTCTCAACGAGCAGGTGGGCACCAGCCCTTGCCCAGCCCTGGCACTATTATTTCCCCAGGGGTTCAGGTGAAAACCGTTGGAGTCACCATGATTCCTCTCAGTTCTTCTCTCACTTCCATCTCTTAGCAAATCCAGGCAACCTGACACCCGATGGAATCCCTGTCTTGCTCCCTTTGTCTCCATCCCTCTAGTGTATGCTGCCACCTTCTGTCCCCAAACTACTACAGCAGCTTCTCATCTGATTTCCCTGCTTCCTATTCTTGGCCCTGTCTAACCCATACCCTGCCCTGTGGCCGGAGTGACCCTGTCCGCACAGAAACCAGATCGTGCCACATCCATCGCGAAACCCATCATCAACTCCCCTTGCACTCAGAACAGAGTCTGAGATCCTGACACTGGTCTCCATGCCATGCACGACCTGGCCCTGCCAGCCTCTCCTGCCATCACGTGTCCTTTCCATGTCCTCCTTGCTCTCTCTGCCTCTGACTTTTGCTCCATGGCCCCGGCTTGTCCCCTCATAGGGGCTTTGCACTGCCCTCACGGCAACCAGACCACCGCCTCTGTGTGTGCATGGGCCGGCTCTGTCTCCGCTTCTGGCTCTGCACAGGGGTCCCCTCCTCAGAGCGCCCTGCCTGACCTCGGATCGTGGAGGTTTCCCGTCCTGCTCTCACTCACATCCCTGCTTCCTTCCTTCCCAACACAAAGTCAAACTGTGTTATTCCCTTTGCCCATTGTGCACTTACTGTCTGCCTTCCCCATGAGGATGTAAGTTCCATGAGGGTATGGATTGTTTCCGTCTGTCTCATTCCCTGCTGATCCCCAGGCTTTGGCTCGGTGCCTGGCCTGGGGAAGCTGAGCATATGAAGTACAGGGATCAGACTTGGGAGGAAAAGGAAACCCACTTCTTTGTCACAGAAGGGAATGATGAGAATCATATACAGACAAAGATTTTTGGTGATGGAGTCCATATAGAGCCTTGAGACCTAATGGCCACCTCTGTTTTCCTCAGAACTTTCGAGGTAGAGAAGAGAGTTTGCAGGGGGCCCACGTAGTGTGGCGCCAAACTCAGTGAGGCACGGTTTTTTTTTTTTTAAAGATTTTATTTATTTATTTGGCAGAGAGATCACAAGTAGGCAGAGAGGCAGGCAGAGAGAGAGGAGGAAGCAGGCTCCCTGCCGAGCAGAGAGCCCAGTGTGGGGCTTGATCCCAGAACCCTGAGATCATGACCTGAGCTGAAGGAAGAGGCTTTAACCCATATGTCAGTGACAGGAATCGTGACATCAAGTGAGACTTGCTGCTTTTCAGCTTGTAAAACACAGGCAGCTGTTAGGCCGTGGCTGCCAGGGATCAGAGAATGTTTATTAGTTGTACTGTCTGACTTGGTTTCCATGTGTATTCGGAGTGCCAGGAAGAGAAGCAAATGGTTTTGTGGTATTATCTCCTTGAGCTCAGTTGGAGGGCTCTCAGACTCCATCTGTATGTCTTCTTGCTCTCTGAAACAAAGAATTTCCTCACAACTGGGGAGCACCGGGATCTACCTGTGGGGTGGCTGGAACACACCTACCTCACAGCTTAACTTCTTCACTTGGTTTCCAGACGTTATGGTCATTCCTGAGGTCCACGAGGAGAAGATGGAAAATGGTCAGCTCACACCTGATGGCTTCCTGTCAAAACCTGCTCCGCCAGAGCTTATGAATATGGCAAGAGATGGTATTCCACACAACCAATTGGATTCTCTGTCTGATGACTTTGCTAGTCTGAGGAAGGATGGCCTGATTCACAAACCTGGGACTAACGCAATCTTAGGGGGAAGCAAAAGCGGCAGTGTCTCTCTAGAGGATCGGAAAGTCTCAGGAACATCTGCTTTGGGAACTGTAGCAAACGCTTTGCAGATAACTCCTGCCATGGCGCAAGGAATCAATGCTGATATAAAACATCAGTTAATGAAGGAAGTTCGGAAATTTGGACGAAGTAAGTAGTGAAAGAACATGCGTCAATAATATAACGGAAGGTCCTCATTCTGTGACTCGGGGTATGATTCATGCTGTCTCTTGAGGTACATTTTTTGGGGAGTATTGGGTTTTCACATCATTTAAAGCGATTCCTCTTGCTTTAACTAAAGGGACCCAGTACACCTTTCTCTTAGAGTCATGGAAGTCGGAATCCTGAAATGGTTTTCGCTGAGCTGGAAGGAAGGTGCTGGCTGGCCAGAGCTCCTTCTGGAGATTCTAGAGAGAATCTGTCTCCTTGTTCTTTCCATCTTCCACGGGCTGCCGGCCCTCCTTAGCTCCTGGCCCCTTCCTCTGTCTTTGAGCCTGTCTCGTTAGCACCTTCTCTCCTGCCTAGCCTCTTCTCCCCTCCTTACATCTTTCCTCTCTGATGCCAACTCTAAGGCCTCCCTCTTATTTGGATGTTTGTGACTACGCTGACGTATAAACACAAAGAGCCTCCCCATCTCAAGATCCGTAACTTAATCCCATGTGTTAAGTCAGGTCCCTTCTGCCATATAGGATAACGTATTTGCAGGTTCTGGGAATTGAGGTGCAGACAACGTTGGGGGCCATGACTCAGCCTGCCACATCTGTGCAGTGTTTACGAGTTTCCTTAGGAGCTAAGGGGCGGATGTTTTGATTTGACTATTTAAAATACAAATTATATCTAACTTTCCATCCCGAGGATGTATAAAGATTGAATTTTATTTCCCATTCATGTTTTTTTAATACTGAAGTGTCTTTTTTTTAAATATATATATCTTCAGAGTACGAAAGGATTTTCATTTTGCTTGAAGAAGTGCAAGGGCCTCTTGCAGTCAAGAAACAATTTGTTGAATTTACCATCAAGGAAGCCGCAAGGTGGGTGTAAAGAGGAGACCTTCATTTTTTAATTTTTTTTTTGAAATAGTAGGGCCTAGTGTAGGACAGGGGGAGGAATAAGCCCTGCCTGGCTTTTCTCCAGCCCTGGCCCTCACTCATAGTTAATGCTGTCTCCAGAGGCATTTAGATCGATAGTATCTGAGTCCAACTCGTTCATCCAACTCTATGGAATCTTCTGGGCTCACCACAGTCTGAGGCAGACTTGGGCCCTCCCTCAGTTGGCACTGTTCGTATTTGCTAAGCCCTATCTTTACATAGGATGCATTTTCGATCCTCATAGAGATCACCAGCCCCACTTTGTCCCCCGCCTTCCACTTTGTCACTCATATGTCGGAAGTGCTTTTAGTATCTTTTGATTAATAAAATTTCTCTTTATTTTTAGGTTTAAAAGACGAGTCTTAATCCAGTACCTGGAGAAGGTCCTAGAAAAAATAGACTCCCACCACCACCTCAACAATGTTAATCACATCAACAGCCGATCATCGTGTTAATATAAAGACCAAGGAGGAAAAAAGGGCAAGTTCTCCGTGCTGTAGGATGGAACAGGATATTGTTAAAGCTTCCTAGAATGTTTTGGCCATGGGAATTGCCTTCCTGAAGCTAAGAAAAAGCCACGGAGCTTTTATTATTATTATTATTATTATTATTATTTTTAATTTTATGAGTCTCTGGAAGTAAAAGGTGGCTCTTGCCCTAAGAGTTTTCCTTGAAAGTATTAGTTTGTTGTTTTGTTGTTTCTTTTCCCAGTTGAGGAAGGTGATGTTGTTAATTCTGCAGGTTCATTTCAGTAAACACTGTCACCCCTACTAGATGTGATAAGGGTTTCCTCCTCGGAGCTTTGTTGTTCTGGGTGTTTCCAGAGTGACTAAGGGCCCCCTATAAGTGGAGCACTGCTCAGTGCCCTTACTACGTCCTCCAGAAAAGAATAGGTGTTCAGAAGCCAACTGGTCATCTTGTGCGTGCCGAACAAAGTTCTCAACAATTCCTAGTTGTGCCTTTTAAACCATGCAATATTCAGGACAGTTTGAATCAAAGAGTAAGAAAGCTGCTATTCGGGTAACTTATTTCTCTGTGGGAGGGGGCACGGAGAGTCACAAACGATCTACCTCCAACTCTCTTCTATTTTGTCTAGAGACATCACCAAGTGCACCTGAGGCTACCCCAGCCCTGACATTTGTTCTTGCATGTGACGCCAGAAAGTCTTCAGGTGGACTTGGACATTCTGTGCTTTGGAAGCACTAAAAGAAAAAAAAAATCATGTATATAGTTCCTTTAATGTTTATACAAAGGTTTATATGGAGCAGTATTGTGATGTCTGTATTAATTTGCAAAAATTTAAGTGTACAAAGATATTTTGAGTTTGCATATATAAAATAAATCATTTTATGGATTTTCACAAGTTTGGTAATACTAGAGAATTTTTTAGTTTTTTAAAAAGATTTTATTTATTTATCTGAGAGAGAGAGAGAGAGAGAGAGAGCACACGAGTTGGGGGAGGGGCGGAGGGAGACGCAGTCTCCCCCCTGAGCAGGAAGTCTGAGGCAGGGCTCAATCCCAGGACTCTGGGATCATGACCTGCACCGAAGGCAGGCACTTAACCAACTGAGCCACCCAGTTTCCCCAAGAAATTTCTAGTTTTATCTTTTCTGTGATGTGTTATTCCTTTCAGAAACAGTGCACATTATTAAGTGAAGATGTTAACACTAGGATTTAAGCCTCAAAACATCACTCACAGAACCCAGTGATGTTGGGGAAAATGCCAGAGGAGTATACTCTGGGGGGTCAACCCCTGTCCAGACACACTGAAAAATCTGTGGGAATGAAGGACTCTGGAAGATAGTCAAAGATTTACAGCAACCAAGCAAATACTGAATCAAGAAAAAAGCCATCGAGACATGATAAGAGAATATTGGGGGATTTGAACGTATTCTTGTCCAACCCCCTCCCTGGTCTTGAGGATGGCAGCTTGCATTCTAAGTGTGGGTTCCTGGTTCTGGAGGGAGGAGATTGGACCTTAGTCCCAAGGAATTGTGTTTGTCTGTTTGAACCTGTCTGGGGGCTCCCGGAAGGACTGTTTCTGTTAGGGCACCTCCGGGAAGGAAACACTAGGGAATGAGTTACTTTGGAGAATAAGGCCTTTGACATGTTCCCGTGTGCACCTGGGTATCTAGAAAACCATGTGCATGCCCAGGTCAGGGCTCAGAGTCAGAAAAGACCTGAGAGGACCATAAGATTTCACCTCTGGTTAAGCATTAGGCTCAGAATGATAGTGGATAGAATGACGAGTTAGAGGATCAGTAAGGAAATGGAGCACTTGAACAACACTGTAAATCGATTAGGTCTAACAGACACCTACAGAGCAGAGTTCATATTCTCAAGTGCTCACAAAGTACTCTCCAGGGTTGTCTACATTTCAGGCCATAAAACAAGTCTCAGTGAATTTTAAAAGATTGAAATCATGCAAAGTATCTTTTTTTAAAAAGGTCTTATTTATTTATTTGACAGGCAGAGACCATAAGTAGGCAGAGAGGCAGGCAGAGAGAGAGGAGGAAGCAGGCTCCCTGCCGAGCAGAGAGCCCGATGCGGGGCTCGATCCCAGGACCCTGGGATCGTGACCTGAGCCGAAGGCAGAGGCTTTAACCCACTGAGCTACCCAGGCGCCCCCATGCATGCAAAGTATCTTTTTAAAAAAGATTTTATTTGTTGAGAGAGAGTTCATGTAAGTGGCAGGGAGGAAGCAGAAGGAGAGGGAATCTCATGCAGACTCCCGTGAGCACAGAGCCTGACTCAGGGCTCGACCCCACGATCCTGAGATCATGACCTGAGCCAAAATCAAAAGGCTGGATGCTTAACTGACTGAGCCATCCAGGAGTCCCTACAAAGTATTCTCTTTGCCATAATGGAATCAAACTAGAAATCAGTAACGGAAGTTGTATACCCACTTCATACCATATACAAAAATTAACTTTAAAATTAAGGTCAATAAGAGCTAAAGCCATACAACTCTTAGAAGGAAATTTTGGAGCTAATTTTCATGACCTTGGATTTGGCAATGGTTTCTTAAATATGGCACCAAAAGCACAAACAACAAAAGAAAATATAGATAATTTGACCTCAGCAAAATTAAAAGCTTCTGTGCATCAAAGGACTATCAAGAGAGTGAAAAGATAACCCATAGGCTGGGAGTATTTTAAAATATTTGCAAGGCATATATCTAATATCCATACTATAAAAATAATTCTTTCAACTCAACAGAAAAGAGGCAGTCTAAGGAAAAAGAGGCCAAAATTTTTTGGAAAAAAAGTATCTTCAAAGAACATACACAAAGTGCCAACAAGCACATGGAAAGATACTCAATATCACTAGTCATTAGGGACCTGCAAATCAAACCCACAATAAGATAACACTTCACACCTACCAGGATGATTATAATAAAAAAGAAACAGAACAAGTGTTGAGGATGTAGAGAAACTGGAACCCTCATACATTGCTGGGAATAAAATACCAACACATCTACAACATGAGTGAACTTGAAAGCATTATGGTAAGTGAAAGAAGGCAAACGAGACAAGATAGGGCATATGTGTATGATTCCGTTTACATGAAATACCAAGAACTGGCCAATCCATAGAGACAGAAAATACATAACTAGCACTGAGGGACTGGGGAGAGGAGGAAATGGGGGATGACTGCTAGTGTAGTTTCCTTTTGGGATAGTAAGAAAGTTCTAGAACCAGATCTGTGATGGTTACACAACATGGTGCATGAACTTTATGCCATTGAACTGTACCTTTTAAAATGGTAGATTTTATGTGTAGTTTGCAACAACAACAAAATGTTCCAGATCAGTCCAGCTGCCATCTGATTCCACTTGATTCCATATGGAGCAGAATGAGTGCTATCTCAACCCTGCTCAAATTCCTGACATACAAAATTATGAGATGTAATAATGTTTTTTTAAAATTCTGACATAATTAACATAGTGTTAAATTAGTTTCAGTCGTACAATACAGTGATTCAACACTTCTTTACATTACTCAGTGCTCATCATGAGCTCTTAATCCTCTTTCCCTATTTCACCCTCCCTTCCACCTTCCTTCTGGGCAACCACCAGTTTGTTCTCTAAATTTAAGTGTCTGTTGTTTTGTTTGTCTCTGTTTTTGTTTTTGTTCATTTGGGTTGTTTCTTAAATTCCACATATGAGTGAAATCATATGGTATTTGTGTTTCTCTGACTGGCTTATTTCACTTACATTATACCTTCTAGCTCCATCCATGCATGTCATTGCAAAATGGCAAGATTTCATTCTTTTTATGGCTGAGTAATATTCCATTACACACACACACACACACACACACACACACCCCTTCCTCTTTATTCATTTATCGATGGACGCTTGGCTTGCTTCCATATCTTGGTTATTTTAATAATGCAGTAAATAGAGGAGTGCATATATCTTTTTAAATTAGTGTTTTTGTTTTCTTCGGATACATACCCAGTAGTAGAATTACTGGATCCTTTGGTAATTCTATTTTTGATTTTTTGAGAGATGTATAACATTTAAAAAAAAAATCTTTGACTTCTGGTCTCTGGTCCTTCATGTAAAGAGCTTGGAAGGCATCACTCCATCCCAACAAGTGAAAACCTGAACAGACTGAAAACCAACAACTCTACTTGGATCTGTAAGTGAGGGGAAGACACAGGGCAGACCAGTGTCCCCAAGATTGGAAAGACAGGCAAATAACAGGGGGTCATGGTTTATTGGAGCAGGGATTAATGACAGGAAACCACCATGAGGATGAGGGTCAGGGTAGAAAAACCCGAACTATAATCAACAAATTGTTGGGTGCTTAGTGTGAACAAGTCTGAGAATTAAAAGCTCCAGTCTTTGATGGTCAAGATGTCAGTTCTTCCCAACTTGATCTATAGATTCAACGCAATCCCAGTCAAAATCCTAACAAGTTATCTTCTGGATATTGACAAACTGATTCTAACATTTATATGAAGAAGCAAAGGATCCAGAAGAGGCAACACAATATTGAAGGAAAAGAAGAAAGTTGGAGGACTGACCTTATCTGACTTCAAGACTTACTATGAAACTGCAATAATCAAGACAGTGGTATTGGCAAAAGAATAGGCAAATAGATCAATGGAACATAATAGAGAACTTGGAAATAGGCCCATAAAGAATAGTCAACTGATCTTTGATAAAGGAGTAAAGGCAATACAGTGGAGCCGAGACAGTCTCTTCTTCAACAAATGGTGCTGGAACAACTAGACATCCACAGATAAAACCAAACAAAACCAAACAAATTTAGACACAGATCCTTCACAAAAATTAACACAAAATGGATCATAGACCAAAATGTAAAATAGAAAACTACTAAACTAGAAGATTACATAGAAAAAAATCTAGAAGACTCTGGGTGTGATGATGCCTTTCTAGATATAGTACCAAAGGCACTACTAGTGAAAGAAAAATTGACAAACTGGACATCATTAAAATTAAAAGCTTCTTCCCTTAAAAAAAAAAAAAAGCTTCTTCCCTGTGAAAGACAATGTCATGAGAATGGATGAGAATGGGAAGTCAAGCGACAAACCAGGAGAAAAGATTTGCAAAAGATATGTGTGATAAAGGACTTTTCTCAATTTTTTAAAAAGATTTTATTTATTTATTTGACAGAGATCACAAGCAGGCAGAGAGGCAGGCAGAGAATTAGAGAGGAGGAAGTAGGCTCCCTGCCAAGCAGAGAGCCCAATTCGGGACTCGATCCCAGGACCCTGAGATCATGACCTGAGCTGAAGGCAGAGGCTTAATCCACTGAGCCACCCAGGCATCCCGATAAAGGACTTTTCTTGAAAACATTCAAAGAACTCTTAAAATGATAAGAAAACAATACAACCTAACTAAAAAAAAAAATGGGCCAGAGCTAACAGACATTCCACCAAAGATGATATACAGGTAGAAAATAAGTATATGAAAAGATGATTCATGTCCTATGTCATTAGAAAATTGCAAATTAAAACAGCTATGAGATAAACTGCTATGCTCCTATTAGAAAGGCCAAAATCCAGAACACTGACACCTGGGCCAAATGCTGGCAAGGATGTGGAGCAACAGAAACTCTCACTCATTGCTTGTGGGAACACAAAATAGTACAGTCACTTTGGAAGACAGTTTGTCAGCTTCTTACAAAACTAAACATGCTCTTGGATACCATCTTGTAATCACTCTACTTGGTATTTACCCAAAGTAGTTTAAAGCTTACGGCCACATGAAAACTTGCACCTCAGTGTTTATTGCAGTTTTACTCTTAATTGCCCAAACTTGGAAGCAACCATTGTCCTTCAGTAGGTGAATGGGGTAAATAAACTGGTACCTTCACACAATGGAATATCAGTGCCAAAAAGAAATGATCTATCAGGGTACGAAAATACATCGAGAAACCTTAAATACATACTAATAAGTGAAAGCAGCCAATATGAAAAGTCCATTTACTGCATGATTCCCGCTATCTGCCATTTTAGAAAAGGCAAAACTCTGGAGACAATAAAACGGATAGTGGTTGCCAGAGGTTGGAGAGATTGAGGAGAAATGAATGGACCAAGCACAGAGGATTTTTAAAAAGAATTATTTATTTATTTAATATGTAGAGAGAGAGAGCATGGGGGCAGGGGCAGAGGGAGAGGGAGATAACGAGTCCCAAGCAGACTCCACATTGAGTGAGGAACATGATGTAAGGCTCCATCTCACAACCTCGATATCATGACTTGAGCCAAAGCCAAGCCTCAGATGCTTAACTGACTGCGCCACCCAGGCGCCCCAGCACAGAGGACTTTTAAGGCAGTGAAAATACTCTGTGTGATACTATAAGGGTGGGTACATGTTATTATACATTTACCCAAACCCAAAGCACCAAGACTGAATCCTAATGTAAACTCTGGACTTTGGGTGGTACTGATGCGCCATTGCAGGTCCATCAATTGTAACACATGTCCCACTCTGGAGGGGGATGCTCATAGTAGGGGAGGCTGTGCATTGTGGGGTTGTGGGATTAGGAGGTCAGGCCTTTGAGGGGGTGACTAAGTCATGGGGGTGAGGTCCTCCTGAATGGGATTAATTCTTTTATAAAAGAGACCCCAGAGAGCTCTTCTGTGCTCTTTCTGCTGCATGAAGACATAATGAGAATTGAGCAGTCTGCAACCTGGAGTATGGCCCTCACTAGAACCCAATCATGCTGGCACCTAGATCTCAGACTGGCACCTTCCAGAACTGCAAGAAATAAATTTCTGTTGTTTTTAAGCCACCATGTCTGTGGTATCGTGTTATAGCCACTTGAAATAAGACATTGCCAATCAATAATGGTATTTGTTTATGCTGGATTTGAAACATTGAACTGAACAACAAATTGTAAAAGATGAAATTCAAAGGTGTTTCTATCTACAATATATCAGCATAGGGAAGACTACCAGACTCTAGAAGCCAGTGATATAAGGAGGCTTAATAAGATTTAGTCATCCTCCGGGGCGCCTGGGTGGCTCAGTGGGTTAAGCCTCTGCCTTTGGCTCAGGTCAGGATGTCAGGGTCCTGGGATCAAGCCCTGCATTGGCCTCTCTGTTCCACAGGGAGCTTGCTCCACCCCCTCTGCCACCTCCCTCTCTGCCTACTTGTGATCTCTATCAAATAAATAGATAAAATCTAAAAAAAAAAAAAAGATTTAGTCATCCTCCTGTCTGTATCAGTCAACTAGAGATGCAGAAAAAGTAGGGGATATATATGTTGTTGTTGCTGGTGATGCTGGTACAGAAAATTGGTCTTATTTATCCAATTGTGGAATGTGGTTAAGATGTCTCTAAAAGGGTGCTGTCACCTCAACTCGGGTGGGGGGAAAACTCATGGGCTAAAACCCACAAACTTGATCTGGAACCCCAAAGGAACAAACAAATGCATCACCATTCTTGTTGCCTCTGACCTTGGTAACAAGGGTATCTGCAGAATCCAGGGCCCAGCTTCATGGGGCTAAACAGAAACATCCATGAGATAGAGAAACTGAGGGAGAATCCAGGAGAAGGTCGAGACATGGCAGGACCAGCTGCTGACTCTGGCCAACAGGTGAATTAGCAGACCAGAAACAATGTGTGTGAGCTACAAAATGGCGATGGCTCCTCTTCTGCCATGCCCTTCAGTCTCTGGAAACCTCCTGTGGCACACTCTGACTGGAAATAGCCAGTGGAAGCGTTTGTAATGTGTGCCATCTGACCAAGTGAGCACATTACAGTCGACGCGCGCTTGTCTGTTTGGCACCTGTGAACATCTCTTTAAACCACACTTCATCTTGATGTAAAGGCAGTAATGAAACCAGATTCCTGGCTAACATGATACAAGACTCTCTGCTTATGACAGAATATGTTGACCATTTTCCTAAAGAGGGTACAAAGCTCAATTTTTGCCTTTAGGTCTTTGTCATTGTTTGGCTGCCTAGATCACCCCTGCCTTTATTTTAAAAAATTTTTTTGAAAAAAAGAGTGCATGAGTGCCGGGTGGAGGGGGGGGTAGGGAGGGGCAGAGGGAGAGAGAGAATCTTTTTTTTTAAAAATTTTTATTAACATATAATGTATTATTTGCCCCAGGGGTACAGGTCTGTGAGTTGTCAGGCTACACATTTCACAGCACTCACCATAACACATACCCTTTCCAATGTCCTTAACCCAACCACCCTGAGAGAGAGAGAATCTTGAGCAGGCTCCACGCCCAGCACAGAGCCTGCTGCGGGACTTGATCTCATGACCCTGAGATCATGACCTGAGCTGAAACCGAGTCAGATGCTTAACCAACTGAGTCACACAGGCACCCCTCCTCTGCCTTTATTTTTTTTAAAGATTTTATTTATTTATTTAATTGACACACAGAGAGAGAGATAGAGAGAGAGAGGAAACACAAGCAGGGGAAGTGGGAGAGGGAGAAGCAGGATCCCCGCTGAGCAGGGAGCCTGATGCAGGGTTCAATCCCAGGACCCTGGGATCATGACCTGAGCTGAAGGCAGATGCTTAACCGACTGAGCCACCCAGATGCCCCCCTCCTCTGCCTTTAATATCCTACATCTTGAATACTGAGAAATAAAGTTACTTCACATTAACAAACATTCTAAGTTAGTGGCTAAGGGGATGAGGGGATGAAACCCAAAAATAGTGGGTGGGGCTCCTGGACGGTGTTGAGCCTCTGTTCCTCCCCTCCAGCTCATGCTCTCTATCCCTCAAATAAATAAAATCTTAAAAAAAAGCATTTGGTTACTCTGTATGTAAACTTATTCATATCAAAGTAAGGAAGTAATATTCATAATTATTACAGTCCTTGACTCTACAAATGGTTGTGTGGTCACTTCTCTCATTACTCATTCCACATTCCCTTAGCTCTCAGCAAGCACCTTGCCTGGTGATGGTCCTATTCCTATTGGGGTGACCCAAACCTTCTCTCCAAGGTTCATGGCCATTAGCAGTCCTGAATGAATTAACGTGGTGTAGTTTCCATTTGACCAAAGTAAGTGGATGTGGGCGTATTGACATGGGAGTATCTCGTGCGTTGCCCACATACACCTGCTTATTCCCCTTCTGACCAAGGCCCCTGAATCAATCAAACCCCACACCTGACTTAGTCAAAGATCCAAAAACTCGTGTATGAAGGGGGAGGCTTCTTAGGGAAGCGCCCTTCTAAAAAAGTTTCTGTTATTATCTTTCTCCCATGCATACCCAAAGGGGCCTGCAACCCTTTATCAGTGTGACCGTCTGTTGGGGACAAGAAATAATCAGATTTGTCCATAATTAGAGGACCCCGGCTCCAAACCAGCACAAATTAGAGGAGCCCGGCTCCAAAACCAGCACAAACCAAAACATCATTCCGGTCCTTTGGAATAACACTGGGCTTACTACTGGCCTTAGTAGGATTGAAGGCTTGACCAGGGGACACCGCGTCCCCATGCCACCTGAGCTGTCCGTCCTAACCTGGGTGCTCTCTGACCCACCAAGTCATAGCCGTGGGTGTGCACAGAAGCACCCTTTTCCAAATGGAAGTGGTGTGTGCAAGATCAGCCCAAGCAGGTCCCAAAGCCATGAGGGCTTTGCGCGAGGAAGTGGCCCCAAACCCATGGCTCTGAGTCCTGCGACCTTCACTTCTTTCTCTTGCTGGGGAGAATTCCAAGATATTTCCCATGACCTTTGCCCCCCGGTGTTCTCCCATCCCGACATTACAGGACAAAAGTGACTTCGCAGATGGAACTGAGATTACTGATCGTCTGACCCTTGTAGTGGGATGAATGGGAGCGCCCAGCCGCCCTCCTGAGCCTTTGAATCAGTGTCCTCCGGCTGGTGGCTGCAGCCCAGGGAGTTAGAAACATAAGAATTTGATGTGTCATTGCTCCCTTGGAGACAACAGAGCCACACGAAAAGGGCCCGAGAGTGACCTCTAGAGGTGACACTGAGCCCTTGCCAACAGCCTGCGAGAAATGCAGCATCTGTCTCATTGCACAAAGGACTTGACTTTGGCCAAAGATGCGAATGAATTCGGAACCGCATTCCACCCCAGATCTTCCAGACGAGAGCCCAGCTCGGCTGAAATCAGACTTCTGAGCTACAGGACCCTGAGAGAAGAAAGAACAATATTGTTTCAAGCCTCTAAGTTTGGCATGATTTTTGAAGCCATGAAATTGGGGTAATTTGTCACACAAAATTAAAAAAATGAATAAATACCCTCCCGGAATGGCGATTCGCATATGCTCATGTGGATTTTGCTAAAACCAGTTGGCTAGAGAAGCAATACGTGCAGCCTGGATTCTAGAGAGTTCTTCCTGATATGCAGGCACTGCCTATTCCAGTTTCCTTCCAGAACAAGAGAGAAACAGCATAAATAATTTACAGTCTCATGCACTGGATTTTATACTTAGTTTACTATGTAGCCTATAGGAGGAGGCATTTCTGGGTCGGTGGAGGCGGGGCCTGTGAAAATCCACTCCAGCATACAGGCAAGGAGAACACGGGCAAATCCTGTCTAATGAACTGGTTTCAGAACCGTGCTAATTAACCCAAGCCTGGCAGCAACCGGAAGAGTCTTCACTCAAGAAAGATGGCTCTGTCCCGCTAGAGACGGGGAGCTTTGGGCTGTTGTCACCAGCACTGTTCTCACTGCCCCCTCCTCAGCTCCGTGGTGGCCTTGAAACCGAGGACCTCACGTCCACAGTAGCTCGGAACACCAGCAACCTGTCAGCCACTGGAGGGGACTAAACTGATGGGAGCTCCCCACAAATCTCCATTCCCAGACACTTGTCACTAGTGGACGTGCCCGGTGACTCCACTCCCGGGCTCGTCCATCACTGACCAGTGTGAGAGCTCGCTCTGAGCAAACAGCCATTTACTATCTGAAGGTGCAGGGTAGGAGTTCCAGTAGGGAGTGTTGGACAGAAGGGACGACGGTGGGCAAACTCGTCTCTGACATCACAAGCAATACTTCCAATTATTCACCTAGGAATAATGTATGCTGAAGATTTCTGCAGTTTTATTTTTATTTTGTTTATTTGTGTAGATTTATATACCCTCCTTAACAAATGCTTTTAACTCTTTCTTCATGAATACTTGTTGCTTTTTGTCCCGTTTTTTTTTTTTGCATTCTTTGGGATGATAGTGACACTCCTTTTTGTAGTGTGTTAATAAAGTGCCTAGTTATATTGCCTGTAAGCTCCAAATTTTCTCTTGTCCTGCTCTGTGGAAATGTTCTGGGGCCTTTAAATTTTTCTTGTAGCGGTTGTTACTAATGTTTGCCTTTAGAGGGCGCCAGAGTCAAGGGGAAAGTTTCGCTTTCTCGTTCTGGGCAGCGAGCACAGCAGGCTGCTGGGGGCGTGAGGCTTCTCCAGCACCAGCTTCTTGGGGTCGGGCTGCTGCGGGGCAGCGTGGCCAACAGCACCCCAAGTCCTGCAGCTGCCCTTACACCTTCCTGGGGCAGTGATAATAGATCAGAGTCTTCTGGTTGAGCAGGACTTTGCCTTGTGTGCTCTCAGCCCCGACAGGATGCGTCCTGGGCGCTCCTTCTTAGCTCTGAGCAGCAGTTTTCCTTGCGGGAGCTCACTCGATCCTTGGGGAATTCCACCTTGAGTGTTTTAACTCAGCCGAGGAATGATGTGTGTGTGTGGGGGGGTGGGGGGAGCGGCAGTGGGATTTTCTTTGAATGTTCTATCTCTGCAACGGCCGGGTGAAGAGTGGGAGGATTGACTGTCTTGGGTGCCACAACAGAGGACCACAGACTGGGCGGCTTAAGAAACGACGGGCAATTTATTTCTCACAGTTCTTTTTTTTTTTTTTTTAAGATTTTATTTATTTATTTAACAGAGATCACAAGTAGGCAGAGAGGCAGGCAGAGAGAGAGAGAGGGGGAAGCAGGCTCCCTGCGGAGCAGAGAGCCGGAAGCGGGGCTCGATCCCAGGACCCTGGGATCATGACCTGAGCCGAAGGCAGAGGCTTTAACCCACTAAGCCACCCAGGCGACCCCCCCCCCTTTTTAAAAAAGATTTATTTATTTATTTATTTAACAGTATTTCTTACAGTTCTGAGGCTGGACGTTCAAGACCAGGGTGCCAGCATGGACAGGTTCTGGTGAGGGGCCTCTGCCGGGTCACAGACAGCTGACTTCTTCTATCCTCACACAACAGAAAGAAAACCTCTTCTTACAAGGGCCCTAATCCCAATCCCGCAAAGGTGGAGCCATGTGATGACCATGGAAGCGGAGCCCTTATGACGGAATGACCTCTCCACAATCCCACCTGCAAATACCGCTATCCTGGGATTAAGATTTCATATATGAATTTGGGGAGCTAGGCACAAACATTCAGCCCATTGCCAGTGCTCTCTTTCAATTCTGGGGACAGTAGCCGCTCCTTTTATCTGCTTTTCCTCTACTTAGAGTTCTGCTAACTCCCCCCCCCCCCCCGTCCATCTCTTGTTACTCTATTCCCCCCTACTTGAGTTAATAATTCTTTATATTAAACATGTAGATATTTAAACAGTAATGTTCAGATTACTCTGTGGCTTCTCTCTACAGGTGTGATGCCCTCTGAAATAGAGCTGGGGCTGCAGGTAGGATGGTCTCTGGAGGTAGACCCTTAGGATGAGATTTTGGGGTTGGTTTCGCTGGGCCTTTGGGCTTGCGGGCAGCGCTTTGCTTCTTGCCAGTGGTCAATGGGATAAAAGTAATCCATGGCATGTGGTGATGCCACAGTTTTTCACTTTGTCACAACGGATGGTTGTGATCAAGTGCCAACTGAGGCACAGGGGAACCCATGTGTCAATCCAGAAATGTATGAGAGTTCCAGCTTCATCGAATTCTCACAAACATAGCTATTCTGGTGGCTGTTTAATGGCATTTCGTTGTGGCTTTGACTTATGGTCCTCTGCTGATTAATGAGTTATGCTTATTTGTCAGTTTAGTGGCCATTTGCAGATGTCCTTATGAAGTTCCTTTTCAGGCAATTTGTCCATCTTTTGGGGGGTTGCCTTTTTCTTATCAATTTCTGAACTTAAATCTTATCAATTAAGTTCTGAACTTAGATCTTTTCTCATACGTATATGCTATGAATATATATCTTCTGTGAGTCCCTGGTTTACTTTTTCACTCTCTTAATAATGTCTTTTGATGAAAAGAGGTTCTTAATGAACTCCAATGAAAATGTTCTAACATTAGATAATGGTGATGGTTGCAAAACTCTGTAAATATACTAAAAACCACTGAGTTGTACACATTAAATGGATGGGTTTTATGAAATGCAATTTTTTTTTCAATAAAGCTATCTAAAACAAAAAAAAATGAACTCCAATGAATCAATCTTAGATTTGTTTTTGTACCCTGTTTAAAAATCTTTGCTTACCGCAAAGTCATGATGATGATGTCACAAGTTTTCTTCTAGATTTCTGATGCATCGGAAATAAATTTTGTGTATGGAAAGTTGTAAAGATCAAGGTTCATTTTCCCCATGTGGTTATCTAGTGTACTTATAAAAAGATTCTCAGGGCACCTGGATGGCTCAGTCAGTTAAGTGTCCAACTCTTGATTTTGGCTCAGGTCACGATCTCACGGTCGTGACGTTGAGCCCCTTGTCGGGCTCTGCGCTGGGCATGGAGTCTGCTTAAGATTCTCTCTGTTCCTCTCCCTCTGCTCCCCACCCCCCTGGCATGCATTCTCTCTCGTTCTCTAAAAAAAACCCCTCATTTCCACAAAGATATATAGTTATATTTTTCTGTGAATTTTTCTATTTCACCTATATTTTCAAATTTAATATAAAGTTCACAGTACTCACTATCCCCTCTTAAAAATCTTCACTGGATCCTTAGTTATCTTTCCCTTTTCATTCCTAGTATTACTTATTGGTAGATTATCTTTCTCTTGATTAACCTCATTAAAGGCTTGTCAGTGTTTTTGTTGTTTTCAAAGGACAAACTTTGGATTTTGTTGATTTTCTTTATTGCAGTTTCTTTTTCTATTTCATTAATTTCTGCTCTATCTTTACTAGGTCCTTCTTTCTACTTTCTCTGGATTTAGTCTACCTTTCTTCCAACTTCTTCTTTTTTAAGATTTTATTTATTTATTTGACAGAGAGAGATCACAAGTAGGCAGAGAGGCAGGCAGAGAGAGAAAGAGGAGGAAACAGGCTCCCTGCTGAGCAGAGAGCCCGATGCAGGACTTGATCCCAGGACCCTGAGACCATGACCTGAGCTGAAGGCAGAGGCTTTAACCCACTGAGCCACCCAGGCTCTCCTTTCTTCCAACTTCTAACTCTGGACAATGATAACTGATTGTCAGTCTTTTTTTCCTTTTTTATTTTTATTTTTTAAAAAAAGATTTTATTTATTTATTTGAGAGAGAGAGAGAGAGAGAGAGAGAGAAAGCAAGAGTGCACAAGATGGGGGAAGGGCAGAGGGAAAGGGAGAAGCAGACTCCCCGCTAAACAGAGGGCCTGATGTGGGGCCCAATCCCAGAACCCCGAGATTGTGACCTGAGTCGAAGGCAGACGCTTAGCCAACTGAGCCACCCAGTTACCCCATTTCCCCCCTTTTTAACAAAAGAGCATAAGGAAGGTTATACCTTTGAGGTCCACTTTCATAGCATCCAAAAAGTTCTGTTACGTAATATTTTCCTTATTCATTTCTATGTATTGGTTTAGAACAGTGTTTAAAAACCTCTAAATACATTTTCCTTTTACTCTTGACTTCTAATTTAATTTCATTTTGCTTAGAGAGTATGGGCTGTATGAAACTATGTATTGACACGTTGATGAGACCATGGCCATTTTTCTTTTGTTAACATTTTTATTTATTTTTTAAAAATTTCTTTTCAGTGTTCCAGAATTCATTGTTTATGCACCACATCCATGCTGTGGCCATTTTTCTAAGTATGCTTGAAAAGAATTTATACTATGATTTTTGGCCATAAATTGAACTTTCTAATTGTATTATTGACATTTATCCATTTACTCATCTTTTGTCTGTTTGAACTAACAATAATGTAGAGAATTATGTTAAAAATCTTCTGCAATGAAGGTGAAATTTTCAATTTCCTTCAGTAGTTCTGCTTATTCTTGCTTTATATATTTTTGAGGCTGTTTTATTAGGTTCATGCAAGTGCACAACTGTTAAACATTCCTGGTGAAATTAAATCTGATTATTTTCTCATGACCTTTGCATGGTAATAATGCATTTTAAAGTCTTTTTTTTATTTGATATTAATATAACTAACTACCTCCACTTTCTTTTGATTAATATTTGCCTGGTATAAAAATATTTGCCAGGTATAAAATATTAATTTTTAAATTTCAATCATTCCATGTTCTCAATTTTAAATGTTTCTCTTTTAAAGAATGTATAAGTAGAATTAAAAAATATCCCTACTGGTAACCTTCACTGGCAAGTTTAGTTTTGTTTATATTTATTATTACAAATAATATTTGGATTTGTATTTAGCAAGTTACTTTGTGATTTTTCTTTGTGCTTACTTTCTCCTTAATTTTTAATTTTGTTAAAGATTTTATTTATTTATTTATCAGAGAGAGAAGGAGAGAGAGAGAAAGCACACAAACAGCAGGAACAGCTGGTTTTCCCCATTGAGAATGATATTTTCCGTGGGTTTTTCATAGATGGCTTTGATGATATTGAGGTACATATGTCCCTCTTAGGACCACCTTTGCTGTACCCCAAAGGTTTTGTATAGTTGTGTTTTCATTTTTATTTGTTTCCATGAATTTTTAAAGTTCTTCTTTAATTTTCTGGTTGACCCATTCATTCTTTAGTAGGATGCTCTTTAGCCTCCATGTATTTGAATTCTTTCCAAATTTCTTCTTGTGATTGAGTTCCTGTTTCAAAGCATTGTGTTCCAAAAATATGCAGGGAATGATCCCAATCTTTTGGTACCAGTATGTGATTTGTGTCCCAGTATGTGATTTATTCTGGAGAATGTTCCATGTGCACTTGAGAAGAATGTGTATTCTGTTGCTTTAGATGGATTGTTCTGAATATATCTGTGAAGTCCATCTGGTCCAGTGTGTCTTTCAAAGTCCTTGTTTCCTTGTTGATCTGCTTGGATGATCTGTCCATTGCAGTGAGTGGGATGTTAATGTTCCCTGTTATTATTGTATTATTATAAATGTGTTTCTTTGATTTTGTTATTAATTGGTTTATATAATTGGATGCTCCCATGTTAGGGGCATAAATACTTACAATTGTTAGATATTCTTTTTGGCTAGACCCTTTAATTATGATATAGTGTCCTTCTTCATGTCTTATTACAGTGTTTGGCTTAAAATCTAATTTGTCTGATAGAAGGATTGCCACCCCAGCTTTCTTTGATGTCCATTAGCATGATAAATGGTTTCCCACCCCCTCACTTTCAATCTTATGGTATCTTTGGGTCTAAAATGAGTCTATTGTAGATAGCATACCGATGAATCTTGCTTTTTTATCCAGTTTGATACCTTATTTCTTTTGATTGGGGTATTTAGTACATTTACATTCAGGGTAACTATTGAAAGATGAATTAGTGCCACTGTACTGCCTATAAGGTAACTGTTACTCTATATTGTTTCTGTTCCTTTCTGGTCTATGTTACTTTTGGGTTCTCTCTTTGCTTAGAGGACCCCTTTCAATATTTCTTGCAGGGCTGGTTTGGTGATCACAAATTCTTTTAGTTGTCCTGGAAGCTTTTTATCACTCCTTATATTTTGAATGAAATCCTACCTGAATAAAGTATTCTTGAATGCATAGTTTTCTCACTTAGCACCCTAAATATATCATGCCAGTCCTTTCTGGCCTCCTGGATCACTTTGGATGGGTCTCCAGCCAGTCTAATGTTTCTACCCTTGTAGGTTACAGACCTCTTGTCCTGAGCTGTTTTCTGGATTTTCTCTTTGTGTCTGAGATTCGCTAGTTTTCTGTTATATTTTGGTGTTGACCTATTTTTATTGATTTTGAGAGGGGTTCTATGTGCCTCCTGGATTTGAATGCCTGTTTCCTTCCCCAGATTAGGGACGTTCTCCACTATAATTTGCTCCAATATACCTACTCTCCCCCCTTCCTCTTCTTCTGAGATCCTAATTATTCTAATTGTTTCACTTTAAGGTATCACTTATCTCCTGAATTCTCCCCTCATGATCCAGTAGTTGTTTATCTCTCTTTTTCTCAACTTCTTTATTCTCCATCATTTTGTCTTCTATATCACTAATTCTCTCTTCTGCCTCATTTATATTAGTAGTTAGAGTCTCCATTTTTTATTGCATCTTATTAATAAAATTTTTTATTTCAACTTGATTAGATTTTAGTTCTTTAATTTCTCCAGAAAGGGGTTCTATAATGTATTCTGTGCTTTTTTCAAGAGAAGCTAGTAACTTTTAACCGTTATTCTGAACTCTAGTGCCAACATGTTACTTATGTCCATGTTAATTATGTCCTTGGTAGTCGTATTCCCTCTTGTTCTCTTTTTTGAGGGGAGTTTTTCCATCCTGTCATTCTGTCCAGGGAAGAATTGATGAGTGAGAGAATGAAATAATAAATTGGCAACAATGACCCCAGAGAAATATACACTAGACAATGGCAAAAATGACCCCAGAGAAATATACACTAAAGAAATCAGAAGAGACCTGAAACTGAAAATAAAAATTAAAAAAGAGAATATTGAACATAACAGAACAATCCACTATATTCACAGTATATTTTGGTCAGTTTGTTAGAAGAAAGCACATTGTATCAAAACTCTAAAGCAAAGGAAACTTAAATATGTAGAAAAACAAAATTAAATACATTGAAAGGATAGAATATAACTGTAAAGATGAAAACTAGAAAAGACGTAAACAAAAAAAGGAGAAAAAAAAGAGAAAGTATGATCAGACAGGTGAAGAGAATAGAGCCATACACTAGATTCTGGGTGTATTTTGGTCTGCTGGTTAGAAGAAACTGCATTCCAAAATTGTAAAGAAAGAAAACATATATATTTTTTCCTTAGACATGTATGTACACACAAACATAAAATTAAATACAATGAAAGGGTAGAATGTAACTATAAAAGGAAAATTCAAAAACATTAAATAAAAGAGTTGAGCCTGGTGGTGGGTATTAAGGAGGGCACGTATTGTATGTAGCACTGGGTGTTGTACATAAACAATGAATATTGGAACACCGCATCAAAAACTAATGATGTATTTTATGGTAACTAACATAACACAATAAAAAAAGTTGATAAAATAAGAAACTGTTTACCAAAGGAAAGAGAAGAAAAATTAAAATTGAAAGAGTAAAGAATTGTGGGGAAAATACCATGAATTATATATGCTATATTCCTTTAGCCCTGGAGTTTTACAATTCTGTATGATCTTTCAACTTGGTCTTGGCTGTATATTCTTGCTGATCTTCTTGGGGAGGGACCTGTTGCCCTGATTCTCAGCTGTCTTTGTCCCTGGTGGATCCCCAGTGCCCTTGCCAGGTGGCCAACCTAAGTAAGTGGCTCCTTATTGCTCTATGTGGCTTTTGCTCCCTGAAGGCTTTCCACACAGTTTTAGAGGATGGAAAATGGTGGCCTCCCAATCTCCAGCCCTGGGGCCAAGAGCTTGGGGTCTCACTCCGCAGTGAGCCCTCAGGGAAAAGCTATCAATCACTCTTGGCTCCCTGGTCTTCGTCTGCACTCCATGCTCACCTGGCCTGAGACCAAGTGTTTCAGTCTCAGGCACACAACCCTGTCTTGAGTCTCCAAATGCTGCAGATTCCTGCAACACACACCCACAGTGCTCCTCCCAGGTGAGGACAGGGGGGTTCTGGCCAGTTCTTCCACTTGTTGGGTCCCTGCTCATAGAGCGGTCTCCCTAGTGTGCCGTGGGTCTTGGTTTATGGCAACCCTGAACTGAGAGCCCACTCTTTGCCTTGCTGTTTGCAGCCATCTTCCTCGCTCTGATGCCTGGGAGCTCTGCTGCACTCAGGCACCCCTGGGGATTCCGAGACCACATGGGCCCACCTAGGATTCCACTCCACTTTACCACCTGAGTGCCATTTAGGCAGGGACACCTCCCATTGGAGCAAACTTCTGTACGTCCTGATTTTGTGCTTCTCTGGTATATTGCTTTTCAGTAGCTGGCTTATGGAGGCTCCTTCTACCCACCCCATGGTCTATCTTCTGATACATTGCCTCAGATTCACTTCTCTGTACCTCCTACCTTGCAGAAAGTGGTTGTTTTTCTATTTTTAGGGTTGCAGCTATTCTTACATCTCTGGTTGAGTTCACAGGTGTTCAGAAAGATTTGATAGCTATCTAGGTGAATTACTTGGACCAGACTAAACTAATTTCTCCTACCCCTCCCACCATCATGGACTATCTCCCATACAGTGCCCTCTTCATGCTTTATCTCTTGTAATCCTTAAAACAGTTCCATGAGGTAGATACTGTTTTATGCTCATTTTATGGTAAAAGTAGTTCCCTCAGATTTGGCCAGTTGAAAAGTGGCAGAATCTAGATCTAGAAGATTCCAGAGATTGCACATCCTAACACTGTATCACACTGCCTACAGTTATGAGTTCAGCAGAGAATTCCTTATTTATATGAAAGTAACTTAACTGGTAGTGTGTAGGATAATTTGTGTAGGTCTATAATGCTTCTTTGTCCCCTTTTTGAAGATTTTAAGTGGGATCATCTGTCTAATTGAACAGATCTTAGTCTGGACACACCCCTGAAATTATACACCAAGTTTTGTTTATAAAGCAACTCTCCTAGAAAGAAAATCTGTAGGTTTAATGAAATTATTCAAAGAAGTTAAGGTCCTCAAGGCTCTTTGGATTATAAAACAATGTCATGGAACACAGGCTCTTCCAAATGGGAAGAAATATGGTCTTTTAGTTGGGAGGGTAGTATAAGGTTGATCAACCCATTCTCTAACCTGGCTTGAGGCATAAAGGAAGTTGTTCTGGACGTAGTGGTTTTAGCCTATAGACAGTAGTATTGGTGGACTGATTAATGACTTAGATGAGGAGAGATGATTCTAGACTCTGGAGTGTGATAGATATCCTAGATATGAGATTCTAAATCCTATTTAGAGCCATGGTGCACCTCACTAATACAGTATTTGGCTATGTCCTCCCTAGAGGATCATACATTTGAGCTGCATAACATCAATTTCTTTCCCAATGACTTCCCAATTTCCCATCAGAGTGTTCTACTCACACAAATAGTTAACTTTGAGAAACATCTGAAGACGACAGCTTCTCCCACTCAGGAGACTGATCCAGGACAACCTAAAAGAGTTTATACTTCTAGCTATTGGCTTAAAAATGATAAGAAGGTAACATAACTATGACAATTTCTGCTCAAATTGTGGTATATTTGGTATAATTATTTTCTTCAAAGGATTAATGTAAGTCATATGCTCTACTATTTATTTAGAAGGTGAAATATGATACAAGTATTCTTCTGTGAACAGAAGGTGGGAGCCTGCTGATCTGAGAGTGTGTTGGTGGGACAAAAATAATAGTTGCCATTTACTAAAGCAGTAGATGGTGTTTTAGATCATCACATTTAATGCTTACAATTTTTCTGTGGGCAAGTGTTCCTATCTGCCCTTTAATAAGACAATGGCTGACAGGGGTCAAATGCCTTGTCCTGAATGACACAGCTGGTAAGAGATAGAGTCGGGATTTGAATCCACATCTTTCTGGCTCCAGAGTCTGTATTCTTGCCCACCTCATCCTCCAGTAACCCTTTTGATGTTGAGATCATAGTCTACTTCCTCTGTTTCCATTATTCAAGTCATTAGTGCTCTTCCCAGAAAATGGCTGTGTTCCTCTTGAAACTTGAGGTACTAGATAATGTTGCCATGATTGGATTGTCCTTATGAACATTTTAGTGTGAGACGTGTGTAGTGTCTATGAGACAGACATACTGACTTAATCAGTGAAGCATGAAGATGAAGAGGTTTGTATCTGCTCTCATGGAAGAGATCATTGATAGAAAGGCACAGAACATGCTACCATCTCTTCTGTAACAAAATAAGACTTACAGTTGTCCCATCTCACCCCAAACTCCTCAGTTAATTGGACTTTTTCTTAATTTTCTGTGCCTTAGTCTCCTCATTTTTAACAACGGAGATAGTAATCACACCTACGGGCTTGGTGGAGGATTGAGTTAATGTAAAGCTCTGAGAACAATACCTGGTGGAGAGTAAATGCTCAATGAAAACATTTTCACCCATTCTGGATTCCTCTTTTATGGGAAATGCAAATGGTTGGGGAAAATATTCTTATTTCAGCTGTATTCAGGTAGTGCAGGGGCATATCCTCAGGTTATCCTTTGGTGAAAACAGCTTTTAGTTAATGGATTACACCCTTGCTTTCACATTTGATTTACTACCAACACTGAAAAGCACTCCCTACACCCACCCAGCTCCAAGGATGACAGATTTCATTCTCCATAAAGTTTGGGATGGGCAGATTTACATTTTCAATAGATTCTACCTTTTACTATTTACATGTATCATTTAATGGAGTGTTAATCAGTGTTTGTTAAGAGATTTAAAGCACAAAGCACAAAAAAAGGTATTTTCTTTTTTTTCCCACTAACAAAATGTAAAGCAACATGGTGTGTACTCCAAAGAGATAATCATGTATTTCTAATTTTGACTGATGAGAGCCACTCATTCTCCAGCATTCTTAACAGCCATGGTTGTCCCATGTTTTGTTTTGGACCCAAACCTTGTATTTTACCTCCTCCTTATTTCACTCAGGTTAAATTAAAATTGGATTGCATTTTCTGAGAACACAGTGTGGGTTGGGTGAGTATAAATTTTTGGCTAATGATTAAAATTTATATTAATAATATAAATGCATGGCTATATGAGTATATGAAGAGTGTGGTTTTCCAATGATTGGATTTTGTCTTTAACGGAATATGTTCATGGACATTTTTCAGCAAACAAAGAATGATGGAGGAGATCAGTTTGCAGCAGAACTTCAACAGCAATTGAAGCGTCCTGGAAAGCCCAGCAGCCCCTCATCAACTAAGAGAAGGTGGAGTATGTCACCATGGTTAAGCAAAGAGTGGGGAGTGTGGGAACCCCATCTTTAGGGCTCAGCCATGTCAGAGGAAGTTTGTAGTTATGCCCTTGAGGGATGGACAGATATGAGCATGTTTGCAAGTGTGGGGGGCAAGTTGCAGTGTTAGGTCCAACCATTTGGAGTGGTGTAAGACTTAGAATAAATAGTTCTGAGGCAGAAAAGATGACGGGCTTGACAACAGGGTGGCTCTGCACATGTTCTGCCTGTCTTCACATTGTGTTCATGGTCTAACCCAGCGCTCTAACCTAGTCTGGCTTCTCCTTAAAATAGTCCAATGAAGCCACTAGTGTCAAGGTCACCAGTGGCTGCTACACTCTGACTTTAATTTCTTAGCAACACGTGATATGTTTGTTTGCTTTCTGTTCCATGGACAACTTCTTGGGTTTCCAGACACCACATTCCCCAGATTCCTTATCCCCTTATTAGTGACTCATTTTCCTTCTCTCTTTTCTAGTTTCCCCCTCTTCTTTCCCACCTCTAATATTTCAGAGGCTCAAAACAGGATATTGGACCCTTCTTACTTCGACCCTCTACCTCTTTAAGTTATTCCACAGACTTACAGTTTATGATTCACACTAAAGAACTCTCACCTTTGTACTTTTAGACTACAATTTGCTCCTGAACTTTAGTCTCAAATACAACTGCTTACATGGCATCTCTAATCAGTGTCTACTACATGTCTAACATGCAACTGCTTCTACATGAACTTCTGATCCTCTCCCTTTCCAAAAATTCTCTACTTTCAGCCTTCTGCATCTCAGCTAATAACACTATCCATCCATGTAACATTCAAAAAGGTGTAACAACATGCTGCCCACAGGTATGGGAGTCCTGGGAGGGTCTAGAAGCCCCAATATATATAGCTGTAGATATCCATAGTGTAAATGGTCCCAACCATGGCCTAGTTTAAGCTACCAACCTGAGGTCACTGAACCAGAATCAGGAGAGGTTAACCACACTTGAGACTCTGTGAGCAGTGGCCTAACAACCTGCACACACCTGTACTATTATTTCCCCAGTGGTTCAGGCCAGAACACTTAGATTCGCTCATGATTCCTCTTGTTATTCTTCTGTTCTTCTCTCACTTCCATCCTTTAGCAAGTCCAGGCAACCTGACATCCAACAGAATTCTTGTATTGGCCCCTTTGTCTCCATCCTTCTAGTATGCTGCCACCATCTGTTCCCAAGCTACTATAGCAGTTTCTCATCAGATTTCCCTGCTTCCCATTCTTTTTTTTTTCTTTCAGATTTTGTTTATTTATTTGACTGAGAGAGCATAAGCAGGGGGAGTGGCATGCAGAATGAGAGGGAGAAGAAGTCTCCTCATGAGCAGAGAGCCCGATGTGGGGCTCGGTCCCAGAACCCCAGGATCATGACCTGAGCTGAAGGTAGATCCTTAACTGACTGAGCCACCCAGCCCCCCCCACCCCCCCCGCAACCCTGGCTTCCCATTCTTGTCTCTGTCTAACCCATTCACTGCCCTGCGGCCAAAGTGACCATATCCACACAGAAACAAGATTGTGCTACGTCTATCCTGAAAGTCATCATCAACTCCCTAGGCATGCAGAACAGAGTCTGAGCTCCTGACACTGGTCTCTGCGCCCTGCACGACCTGACCCTGCCATCCTCTCCTCCCATCATGTGTCCTCTACATGTCCTCCTTGCTCTCTCTGCCTCTGACCTTTGCTCCATGGCCCTGGCTTATCCCCTTGTAGAGGCTGTGCATGGCCCTCATGGCAGCCAGACTGCCTCCTCTGTGTGTGCACAGGCTGGCTCTGTCTCCTGCTCCTGGCTCTGCCCAGGGATCACCTCCTCAGAGAGCCCTGCCTGACCTCACATCATGGAGGCTTCCCATCCTGCTCTCACTCACATCCCTGCTTCCTTCCTTCCCAACACAAATTCAAACGATGTTAATCCCTTTGCCTTTTTTACACATACCATCTGACTTCCCCATGAGGATGCAAGTTCCATAAGGGTAGGGACTGTTTCTGTCTGTCTGGTTCCCTGCTGATCTCCCAGCATTTGGCAAGGTTCCTGGCACAGAGAAGGCTGAGCATTTGAAGTAGAGGTGTTGGACTTGGAGTAAAAGGAAATTCACTTTTTTGAGACAGAAAAGACAAATGAGGAAGATCATATACTGACTGGGATTTTTGGTGATGGAGTGCCAAAATCAGATATCTTGACATCAAGTGAGATGTTCAGCTTTCCACCTTGTAAAGGACATCAAGGAGACATTAAATCATGAGTGCCAGGGCTCTGTGAATGTTTATTAGTTGTGCTGTCCAACCACATTTTTGTATGAATTCATACTGCCAAGAGAGAAAAGATGATTTATTGTATAATCTTTACAGAGCCCTATTTGTGGGATCTGACATTTCCACTTGGTACATACTCCTGCTTTATGAAATAAATAACGTTCTCAAAACTGCAGAGGACAGGGATGTCCCTGTGGGAGTGACAAAATACACCTACCTCAGTTAATCTCTTAACTGGTTTCCAGGTGCTACTGTCACTCACGATGTCTGTGACAAGATGACAGAAAGTCATCCAACTCCACCTGATGGATTCTTGCCAAAAGCTGCTGCGCCAGAAGTTACGAACAGGGCAGGAGCTGGTATTCCACCCAACCAACAGGGTTCTCCCACTGATGACTTTGCTTAAGATGTCCTGATTCCCAAACCTGGTAGTAATTCACTTGGAGGAGGAACCAAAAACTGCAGTGGCTCTGCAGGTGACCCAAAAGGTCCAGCAATGTCTTCACCAGGAGCAGTGCCAAATACATTGCAAATAAGTCCTGCTGTGGCAAAGAAAATTGATGATGATATAAAATATCAATTAATGAAGGAAGTTCGGAAGTTTGGGTGAAGTAAGTAGTGAAAGAATGGCTCTAATAAAACCATGGGAAGTCTGTCTCATTCCATGATTTAGAATATTCAACCCACCTCTTGAACTCATCCTTTGACCATATTGGGTTTTTACATAATTTAGGGTGATTTCTCTTGAATTGGTCTCAAAATTCCTAAGTACCTTTTGCTTGGTTAGTGTTTACAATCATTTCCTTAGTGAGCATTCAAAACACAAACACCATGTAACCCTCTAGCCCATGAGGAATGATTACTGACAGAGTGGATTCACTGAGGTGGAATTCTAAACCATCTTCATATTTTTAAAAATGTTGAATTTTAAAAAAAATGATTTTCAGAGTATGACAGGATTTTCACTTTGATTGAAGAAGTGCAAGGACCTCTTGCAGTCAAGAAACAATTTGTTGAATTCACCATCATGGAAGCTGCAAAGTAGGTGTAAACAAAGAACTCCCCACTTTCTTTTTTTAACTCTCCAATTTTTTCAAACAGTTGTGTTCAGTGCTGAACAGGGTCACAAAAAAGCCCCAGCCTTCAATCATAGTTCACGCTCATTTTCCTAGGCATATTGGTGGATATTATCCTAGTCTAACCCATTCTTTCAAGCCCATGGAATGTCCATGTTCACTATATCTGGTGTGGGCATAGGCCCTCAATTGACACTCTTGGCATTTTTCCAAGAAGGTGCATTTTCCTATTCCCATGGGGACTGTAAGCTCTATTGTGTATCCACTACTATCTCTTACATATCAGAGATGTGTTAGATAGCCTCTGTACTTGTATTTGTCTTTATTTTCAGGTTTTAAAGAGGTGTCTTAATTCATCAACTTGAGAAGGTATTAGAAAAAATAGAATCCTGCCCCATCTCAAGAAGGTTAACCACCAGGAAAGAAAAAAAAAATTGTGTTCTTGCAAAGACCAGTGAGAAGCAAGGATGAACTTTCTATGCTGTATGATGGAATGAGATATTGCTGAAACCCTCCTAAAATGTTGTAGTCAAGAAAATTGTAGTCAAGAAAAGGCTAAGAAAAAAGGCAGTGGAGACTTTAAATTTTATGGTTCTCTGTCAGTATAAGTTGAGCTATAGCCCTAACAATTTTCTATGAAAACAGTTTGTTGTTTGTTTCTTTCTTTGTTCTCTTACCTGAGGAGGGGGATGTTATTAACTTATCAACCAGAGGAGGAGTATGTTATTAACTTACCAAGCTCAATGATATTATAGTCCTGGGTTCTGTAGCAGGTCACATGGTTGTAGCTGGAATTTATAACTGCTTTCTTTCACTGCCCACCTCTTACTCTTTTTGCCCTGAGTCAGAACCTCAGCTGGTCATGGTGCTTTGGCTGATAGAGTGACTCAAGACTTCATTGTTGAAGGGTCTGGGCCATTTGATATTCTTCCTTAAATGAGTTGTTGCCATTTTCCACAAACTCAAAACACAAAATGAGAGAGTAGTAAGAAGCTCTCCAGACATATTGGGCATACCCCTTCTTAGTTCCTTGTGTAGCAGGAACCCAGATACTCTTTGATTGCCAGCCAGTATGGGACTCCCTTCTTTGCCTCTGGATTGAGAAGGTTGAGGGGACCAAAATGGCTAGCTGGCAGTCCCAGTTCCCTCTCATTGGCATCACTGGTGTGTTCCTTGGTGAAATCATGTCTCCCTCTGGGATGAAGACCTTTGGTTTGGCTAAGCCTGAAGTCATAAAGGTGGGAAGAATTTAGGGATAAACTGTGATATGAGGCTCTTCCATTTTCACCCCTGGATTTCAAGACCCATGAATCCTGACTGTAGGAGAAAAATCAAATTATGCTGGATGCTGATATACAATAGATACTATTTCTGAGAAGTCATGATTTCTGGCATAATCTTCATCCCTGCCACTTTGGTGACTTTGCACTTGAGCTCACTGGGGATGATACAAATGCTGTAGGAAGAGGCTGATTGATACCTAGATAATGAATACCTTATTCATTAGATTATTAAACTTCTGCACCAGCAAGGTTATTTGCTGATCACCCATGTGACACACTTATCTTCATATGTCTGTCTGGATGGGTGTATCCACATACCTCCTTTCCAGGCCTCCTTGTCACAAATTTTCAATCACATACCCTCAAAGTCCCTGACCATTCAGCCAATGACTTGAACACAGCTTGTACAGGACCATACACTTGTACCTCTGCTCAAATCTACCCTCTGGCTTACCCTTCACCGGTGTCCTTCAGGGAAGTCCCAGGTGAGACTGTAGTACGGATGTTGTCCACATTTGGCCTGTGTGGTAAGCAAGTGTTATGACTAAATGTTTGTGTCTTTCCCCAAATTCATATGTTGAAGTCTTAACCCACAATGTGAGGGTATTTGGAAATGGGCCCTTGGGAAGTAGTTAGGTTTAGATGAGGTCATGGGGGTGGAGCCCTCATGATGATATTAGTGCCCTTATAAGAAGAAACCAGAGAGCTTGGTCTCTTCCTTCACGATATGAGACACAGCAAGATGGCACCTATCTTAGTCTACTAGGGAAGCTATAACAAAACACCATAGACTGGGTAACTTGAAAGCAACAGAAATGTATTTTTCACCATTCTGGAGGCTGGGAAGTCCATGATCAGGCATGGGCAGATTCAGTGTGTGGTGAGAACTTGCTTCTTGGTTCACAAACAGCTGTCTTTTCACTGTGTCCTCACAAGGCTGAAGGAATGAGGGAACACTCTAGAGGCTCTTTTTTTTTTTTAAAGATTTATTTATTTGAGAGAGAGAAAGGGAGAGAGAGATCCATGAGTGGGGGCAGAGGGAGTGAGAGAATCTCAAGCAGACTCCCTGTTGAGAGTGGAGCCCCAGGCAGGGTTTGATCACACAGCTCTGAAATCATGACCTGAGCTGAAATCAAGAGTTGGATGCCCAACCAACTGACCCACCCAGGCACCTCTGGAACCTCTTTTAGAAGGGCAAAAATCCTGTTCATGTAGATCTGCTGAAGACCCCATTTCAAAGTACATGATGTTGATGTAGAGAGGAGTAGCCATCCCTTTCATCTACTGACTCCCTGTCTGACTCCAAGCATCAACAAGGGACAGTCCCTCCCAGCCACTGAGCCCAGAAAGACAGACCCCTACCTCAAAGTACCATCACATTGGGGGATTAAGATTTCAACATGTGAATTTGGGGTGGGGGACAAAAACATTCAGACCATGGCAGCAGCGGCTGTCTGCAAGCCAGGAAGAGCTCTCACCTGAAAGTGAACCTGCCAGCACCTTGATCTTGGACTTCCCAGCCTCCAGAACAATGAGAAATTGATTTCTGTGGTTGAAGCCTCCCAGTCTACCATATTTTGTTAAAGTAGCATGAGCAGACTAACACAGCAAGATTTTAATCATGCCCTCCCATATTCCCATCTCTTCTATCAAACACAGAAATACCACGTGTGAGTACCATTCTGGTGGGATTTTGCTGATGTAATTAAGGTCCCAAGTCAGTTGACCCTGAGATACAGAGAGAATGTGGGTGGGCCTGACCCACTCAGGGGATCCTTTCAAAGTTTTCCCCATCAAGGAATGGAGGAGGAGGTCAGAGAGACTCAAAGCACAAAAAGCATGTGGCACAAAATGACCAATGTGAGGATAAAGAAGCACTCCTAAGAAGGCATGAAGATGGCTGTAGGACGGTACAGCACTTCTTGGCTGACAGCTGCAAGGAAATGGGAACCTTGTTCTCCACCCTTCAGAAGGTAGACTTGTCAACACCCTCAGTGAGTTGAAGTGGATGATTCCAGAGCTTCTAGATAAGCACCAAACTAGCTAAGGCTTTCACTTGGGTTTGTGAGTCATCCAGCAGAGATGCTAGATGAGCCTTCTGGGTCTTTCCATGTCCAGAACTGCGAGGCCATGATGTGTGGTGTTTTAAGCTGTTCTGCTTGTGATAATTTCTTGTGTAGCAATATAAAATCAATATAGTGTTGTCGCCTACAGTGAAGCAATACCAATAATCTAGGCCAGAGGTGTTTAGTTTTGTTCTCCAGCCACCTGTTCATAGGAGACTCCTCTGGAGGTCATAGGTGTAGGAGCAGAGGACTTTTTCATGTCCTAGGGCCCACTCAAAACTAGTGGGTTTTCAGGTTATTTGACAAAGGGCTCCTAATACATAATAATGAGGAATACATTACCACTAGAACCAACAAGTCCCATTTCTTCTTCCTGCCCATTATAATGGTAGGAAAGAGTAGCTGTCACATATTGTTGCTCACCATTGGACATGCTTCGCACCACTCATTTCACATCTCTTCTCCAATTTCAACTTTTTTACATTGTGCTGATATTAACTGACAGTCGCTCTGCTTGTGAAGTATTGTTATCTCCAAGCTGGAGTGGAAGAAGCATGAGAAGAGGGTCCAGTTCACTGTTCTTTCACACCTAGATAAGCAGCTGCCACATAGATGGTTTAGAGCAAATACCGAATGAATTACTTTTGGCCCTCACAACCAGTCTGGGAGGTTGATGCTGTCAGGGGCCTCGGTTTGTAGGAGGGGATGTGGAAACACAGAAAGATTAGGCATATAACCCCAGGTCATGAGCAATATATGCTCATGGGTGGACCTGGAGCAGCCACTCAGAACCAGGGCTGGCTTGAAGCCAAGCTCTTTCCACTGCTCCAGGGCTGCCCCCAGACTTCACAGCCTCCAGCTACTCCTGGTTCACAGTCTGCCATTGGTCCTTATTTGTCATCTGACCCTGGATCTGGAACATTCTCTGTTCACTCTCCCTCCTTGACAGGAGCTCCCAGAAGAGGGGGGCTTGCTTTCACCTGCCTCAAGCTTTCCCTAGCTCTTCAGCCCTGAGGACTTTCAGGAAGAGCTACCCTGTCAGACAGGGCTAAACTTCAGTCCCTCAGCAAATCCCTGGCCCACAGGGGGAGTCTGCAGTCTGTGTGCTCCCCAAATGAGATCACTGGCCCCCGGTGAATGGCCCATGCTGTACTTCTCTCTGGCCCAGAGCCTGTAGCCTCTCTGAGGTATTGGGCCATGCTTGTCTCCTATAGGCAGCACCAAGCCTGAGCAGAACCTTTCCCAAGCACCTCAGACATGCCAGGGTAGACTTTGGTTTCTTACCATCCTCCTCACCACAACCCCACAGCCACCTAATGAGGCAGAGGTCACAATTCCCACTTAACACCTGAAGACACTGACCCCGCAGAAAGCCTGTCCTTTCTCCAGGTCTAACAGCTGGCTGGGAGCTGACACCAGAGTGATTCCCAGTGTCCCTCAGGCCATAGCGTGTGCTCTTGAGAATAGTACAGCACCGTGCCCCTGCTTCACAAAAGGGAACCTATAGTCCTTACTATATTTAGATCTATAGACTAACAACTGTCAGGACTTTGCCTTCCCAAGTGAAAAAGTTGTGAGCCTTAAAAATAAAACTGTCAGTCATTTTGCCAGCAAAATGCATTTATTTGGGAAAAGCAGAGACTTGCAATCTAGGACAAGCAAGTTACAGCAAAACCATAGGCAGGTCCCAGAGAACAAAGGAGAGGAAGCTCTTTTATAGATGAGAGGGGGCAGTTGTAAACAAGAGTCCACTGGAGGAAACTGGGATTTGGAAGTACAGCAGCTTCTCATTGGTTGGGCTGTGACTGTCCTTCACTGGCTGGGCTGTTGCTGGATGGAGCAGGAAAATCTTTCTTCCTCCTGCTGGGACAGTAAAGCAGTAGTTGAGTTAGTATGGACTTGCAAATTTCCTGTCTTCCTGTTGGATTCCCAATTGGCCACAAATAGCAGGGTGTGAGAGCTCCCCATTCTCGCCTCTTGACCCTGACTTAGTGAACGTTTCCCTTTATTAATTTTCATAAAGTGCATGACAAGACCTCCTTTGATCTCCAAGTATAGCAGGAGACTTCCTGGGTTCAAGAGACCAGGACAGAAGGTTGAGTGCCCCTAGGCAGTTTCTGCAACATGGAGTGGATCAAGGAAGAAAGGATGGCTTTAATTCTGAAAGCCTGCACCTGGACCAACAAATTCTTCCCTCAAGGGGACTCACTGAAAACAAGTTCACATTAACAGTGGAGAGCCTGTTGAAAGCTAAAGCCCACATCCCCTTAGGGAGGGTGTTCCTGCCCCCCAAAATCATGTCGACCTGTGGCTAGCTCTCTGCACATTTAGAGTGTCTCCCTTATGCTCTGGGTTCCACAGAGTCTGTCTGCATGTAGTGATCACACAGCATTAGAGAGCCCAGCGATCACTCCTCATCACCCTCAACATGAACCCACAGATTTCTGGGTGCCACCAAGTCCAATAACACACTCGGAATGTGCAACCTCTTCTACTCCTTCTTACCATCTGTGGAGTAGAGATGATTCGGCTTTCTGTTGTGAGGAGGAGATTCAAGCCAAGGCAGCTGAAGGCACAGGCAAGGTGGCTCTCTCAGGAAGTGGTAAAGCCAACTCTTACTGATTAGGGACAGAGAAGCAGCAGGGTCTCTGGAGCCAGAGAATGTTTTCAGGAGCCTTGATGAGGGGGGTGCGATTAACTCCAGATGCTCATCTTCCCACCCTGCTTCCATGACAACTTACCCTGATGGTTCAGGAAAGAGCTCGCACATAATGAGTAGGTCATCTCTGAAGATCAAAAATCAGGGTCCCACATGATTGTGCCCTTGGATGTGCAGCAGGCTTCCACTTATAGCTGATCGTCTGCTTCAAGTTGACTTTCCACGACTTCATAATCCAATTCGTGTAATCATTAAAAGTGATGGTCAGGGAACATAAAAAGAGGAATAGAGTTATCCCCTTCTAGCAAAAGTCCCTTTTGTGGGGAGCTGTGGGCTGCACAGACCTGTGTTTAAACTGTTTTAACCATGACCTTGAACCATTCAGCCATGAAAGACTGGCAAGTACAATCATGGAAGGGGCAGTTGAAAAGATTCATGCTTGTGTCCAAGCACACTTTGGGCCCCCACCTCTTCCCCCTGGTCCCTGCACTACAGCCACCCTGGCCTGCAGCTTCTCAACATGTGGCAGCCCGCGCCCATTGGGGGCCTTTGCAGTGGACTTCCCACTGCCTCAATCTCCCTTACAATGTCTTGTCATCCTTCCTATCTCTCCTTAAATGTCACCTCCTCAGAGAGGCACTGTGTCGTCCCATCTAAAGTAAGACCCTCAGTTGTATATACCACTTCTCTATCCATTTGTCAAAAAAAGTCAGATAACATGAATTCCCCCATATGTTCAATTTAAGACACAAAACAAATGAACAAAGAAAAAAAGAGACAAACCAAGAGCAGACACTTAAGAATAGAGAACAACCTGGTGGCTACCAAAAGGAGGGGTGTAGGTGAAACAGGTGAAGGGGATTAAGAGTCCACTTATCATGATGAGCAGTGAGTAATGTACAGAATCAAAGAATCACTATATAAACCTAGAACTCATTTATCACTATGTTAATTATATTGGAATTGAGGAAGTAAAAATGTATTTATGAAAGTCATTGAAAAGGTATTGTAAAATTGAAAGATATGTGTACCTTAACTCACAATACTATTTTCAGTTTGAATATTTTTGTACCCAAATAGAATTTACTATAATTTGACTTTCTGGGTTTCATGGTAGCAAACTCATCAATCATATTTTCAACCTATACTTCTTTGCCAATGTCTTTTTTGATAGGCAAATTGCCATGTGTGCCAACCTCTCCTGCCAACTGATGCTCTCTAATGATCTTTATTTAACTTCAGCTTACTGGAAGTTCTTTTGCAGGATGCTGCTGTGATTGGTGTTGTTCAATAAAAATCTCAAGACTGGGGCGCCTTCGGCTCAGGTCATGATTTCAGCGTCCTGGGATCGAGCCCCACATTGGGCTCTCTGCTCAGGAGGGAGCCTGCTTCCCCTTCTCTCTCTGCCTGCCTCTCTGCCTACTTGTGATCTCTCTCTCTGTGTCAAGTAAATAGAATCTTTAAAAAAATCGCAAGACTACTACATTTTGAAAGAGTGGACAAAGGAAAATTCACGAATCAGATTTCTAAGATCCAAACACAATTCTGATATGTTACAAAGTCCAGATACTGTCTCTGCTTTAAACTAATAGCTATCAATGAAATTTCTACAGAACTTACATTGTCATCACCTTTATGAATCACAGCAGTCACTTCTTTTTGTAAATCAGATGTAGTCATACGGAGTAATGTTTTTCTGTTAAAAATTCCAAGCCTCGAGGACCCTTCATTTAATTTGAAATATCTCCATTTGAATGTGAAATTAGTACATTTTTACTCCCTAATTTCTATTTGACATGTACTCCCCCCTTAAAAATTAAATCTATCATGTGGTGATTTGTGCATTTCTAAGTTCTATACTTATCTTCCCTTCACTGGGTACTCAAGAAATATATTCCCATCTTTGCCTTGGCTACATAGGCATCAAACACACTTTCAAAGTTACTTTCTTTCATTCATGTAATCAAGAGAATAGACCTTTTTAGAAGCAAATGGCTTCATATACAGTCATGGTTTATGGTTGTAGAGCTTTATTAACTTTCTCAATTTTGTTCATAATATGATCCTGCCTATACAAGTTATGTAAGAAATTGTAGTCCATTTGACAATATGCTTTTGATTTGGTATAATGTCTTTATGTCATCTGATATCATACCTTTTAAAACTTTGTACAAGTCTCAGGGTGCCTGAGTGGCTCAGCTGGTTGAGTGTCCGACTTCTGGTTTTGGCTCAGATTATGATCTCAGGGTCATGAGATGGAGCCCTGCGTTGGGCTCTGGACTCAGTAGAGAGTCTGATTCAGATTTTCTCTGCCTCTCTCTCTCTCTCTCTCTCTCTGAGACTCCCCATGCCCTACTAGCATGCACGCATTCTATCTCTCAAATAAAGAAATAAATTAAAATTACAGAAGTTTTGTGGCAGTCCCTAATGTGTGTGCAATTGTATCTTGATTGCCTTTGGTCTGATGCCTTATCATGTCCCCATTTGTACTCAAATACACTTTATCTCACAGACAGAAAGAATATTACTCAGCCAGTTGTTTTCATCAAAAATTG
>NW_022631218.1:0-100219 GCF_010015895.1 Lontra canadensis
TGAAGTGAGGTAGTATTCCCCCATTTTACAGGTGGGTAAACAGGCTTTGGGAGATGAAGCGCCTTAGCATGGGGTTCCACAGCTAGCAAATGGCCGGGCTGGTTTGTACTTGGACACGGTGCGGGGAGCTCCCTCTGATCTGAGGGGCCAAGGAAGCCATAGGGAGGCGAGAGGTGTTCCTGATGGGAACAGCCTGGCCATGCTCTGTTCAGAGCTGAGGGCAGGGGTGGCAGGCCGGGCAGAATGAAGTGTATGGATAAAAGCACTGGGACTCGGTGAAGGCCCTGAGTTGCTTCAATACTTGGCCTTGGGGATCCTTGCCGGGGGTCGCTTCTTCCCTCCTGTCCTCCTCTTGGGGTGTGGGAGAAATCCCATGTGGGCTTTTCCACTTCTCACTGTCAATGTTGAGTGGCAGGTGTGTGAGTGACTTTGGGCCATGGGAAATGAGAGTTCTCCGTGGCTAATCTGAGGCTGGAACCAAGTCTGGGGGTACAGGTGGATGGGGACGACTTGCCTTTGGGCTGGGCAGGAGAACAGGTACAGGTCAGGATTCTGCCTTGAGTGTGGTCACTACTATAGAGCCTCTGATTGGTATACTGGTGCTATTCCCAGGGGGCCGTCCGGGGCTACTCTCGTATTGGGGTGGCAGTCTCGGCACCCAGGGGTGGTACCCAAACTGTTTTTGGCCGTTGGCTGCCCTTCTGGAGACTGGCTGTCGGAGGGCAGTTCGGGAAGGAGAGAAGCAACAGATGCTGGGTGTCAGTGGACCAGGCTCCCTTCTCTGCTCACCTGCGAGTCTGAAGTTGGTGTGGAGGGGTCGGAGGCCCTTACCATTCCTGTAAATCACGTTTATGTGCGCAAAACTCAGAAGTGTAAGAAACTTTGAGGTATTTGCAGAAAAGTCCCCTTTATCCCTAGTAGCTAGAACAGCCCTCTGTGGCAGGAATCTGGTTGGTCGGCATTCGGGAGCCCTGGTTGGCCAGCACGCCCACCAGTCAGGACCCCTGGTTAGCCGTGATTCCACAGGTCAACAGCTGGTTCGCCATGCTCTCGCCAATCAGAACCCCTGATGAGTCAACATTCCGCCAATCAGAACCCCTGGTTAGTCCATATTGTATTAGAGAAACTGAGCTGAGTTTCTGAGTTTTAGAGAAACTCGGAAACCTGTAACTTACAGGGCTATTTAGGTGAGCTATCCACTAGGGTCTTGGCAGTCTGTCACGAGGAACTGCAGCTTTGGGGTGAAGTCCGTTTTCTGGGACTTGAGTCTGGATTAGGTTCCCCTGTAGCTGGTTTCTGAGCCAGGAGGCTGGGCGGATGTACTTGGTGGTGAAGGGAGCAGAACGGCTGGAATGTTCCGAAGAGCCAGGATGAACGGGCTCCTGCCCCCTGCCTGGGTCCTTCACTCTCCGTTGGTGTCCCCAGTTCCTGGGCATCCTGGGGAGAAGGATGGAGCTGAGGGTCTCCCGGGGCAGAGATTTTCATGGGCGGCCGAGCTGGCTGGTTGGGGGAGGTGGGGCTGAACTCTGGTTTCTCTGTGGGTCCAGGGGGAGTTGGTAGGACTCGGATAGGGGCGGGAGGTGGGGGGCAGTGGGGGCTGGGACGTGCAGGAGCCTCGCTGCCCGCACCCTGCTCCTCCTGTCTTTCATGGTGGACTTGGGCAGGTCACTTCACCTCTGTGCGGTCCCACTCTTCGGTCGGGAGGGTCAGGGACACTATCTACTGAGGCCATACACGGGGCTCTGGTAAGCAGCAGCGGCTTCGTGAGCCATCAGTGGAGGGTACCATCAGCAGGCGCAGGAGAGCGGGGCCTTGGTATCTGCAGGTGCCTGTTGAGCACTGGTCTGGCTGTCTGACCTTGGTGGCTTGGACATCTCACCCCACCTCTTTTTTTTTTTTTTTTTTTAAGTAAGCTCTATACCCGACATGGGCCTTGAACTCATGACTCCAAGATCAAGAGTCATAGGCTCTTCTGACTGAGCCAGCCAGGCTTCTTACCCCCCTCTTCTTCTTCTCCCCCTCCACCTCTTCTGTAATCTACCCTCCCACCACAGAGGGTCTGGAGGGTACATCCAGACCAGGGAGCCGGGACTAGGTTCTACCCCCCACCCCACCCGCCGAGGGCAGGCAAACCACTGTGTATCAGGTCTCAGGGTGGCATCTTCTCTGCCACCCCATTGCCTCCACTGTAGGGGCAGGGAAACTGGGATGAGTGAGGTGCCTCTCGCCCAGAATTGGAGCCATATGACTGGTGGTCTGACTCTTAAGACTGGCCCTCATTCTGAGCTCTGAGTCTCATCTGTGAAGAAAGGGTTGTGGCCCCCTTTCGAGCATCGACACTCCAGGGCGCTGTGAGGAAACTGCATCCTGATGGAGGGGGTCCAGGGAGGACTTGGGGTTGCTGGTGGAGGAGACGGCTTGTCTGTGGACCTCCAGCTGAGGCTGACGTGGACTGCCTCTCTGTCAGGAGAGAAGGCCAAGGCCCAGGAAGGGGCAAGGATAAGTGCAGGGTTCTGCAGGCCTGGAATGGGACAGACGGGGTGGGTGGGTGGGGGGGGGTGGCCAGGAAAGGTCTTGGCTGTCTCCAGCTGTCACAGATGTGTTCTCCTGGGTTTTTGAGCAAACTCCTTTCCACCTGGGGATGGGCATGGGTGCTTGGGCACCTCTTTGAGCCCCGGGTCCCCATCGATGGAATAAGGCTGCCCATATTCCTTTTCCCCACTTCTCTAGAACCAGGGGTGTGAGCTCTCTTGGCCCAGGCCTGGACCAGGTCACCCCAGGAGGGCCCCTCAGGAAGAAGCCAGGGCTGTGGCTTTGGGTGGGGCCGGTGGCCTCTTCTGGGAGCCCAGCATCTGGAAGCCATCAGGCCAGGGGCGGGGGAGTTGCAGGAGAGGGCCAGGAAAGGGGGAATGCCTCCTCTAGGCCACACACAGGCCCACCCCTCAGGAGCGGTGGCATTGGGCCCACAGGCCCTGCTGCTGTCTTTGCCTCCTGCCAATGCCTCTGGGCCCACAGCCTCTCCCCCTTCCACTGGCCGCCTTCTCTCTCACCCCGCTGGCTGCTGCCACTGTAGGATGCAGTCACGTAATTTGCAGTAACATTGCTGACTGCATGCTGGGAGCTTTGCTTCGCTGGCACTGGGTGGGCCTGCCTCGGGGTGCGTGGACTTGGGGGGAAGTGTCTCCAGGGGCGCTTGATCTGATGCCCCCTCTTGGAGTGAGGGGTACCTGTCTCATTTTTGAAGTCTCAGCCCTGTCTGGGGCCAGGCTGTGGGAGGGATGTGCTCCCCAGTCCTCAAGCGGGCAGCGCTGAGGGAGGGTGGTCCAGGTGTGTAACAAGGAGCTCAGAAGTGTCGCAGGGACAGGTGTCTGCAGTTGCTCTTAGGGACCGTTGGTATCAGAATCACAGAGATTCTTGGTAGCCATTCTGGCTTTGGCGCCCCACCCACACATGCCGGCCCGGCACTGGGGCTGGGACCTGGGGTCTTCCCAGAGTGTACTATTCCGTCACCCTCCTGGTCTGCTGCGAGTGTAGGCAAATTCTGTACCGGGAGGGGATGATAGCCCTACTAGGGGCCCTCTGCAGAGGGATTGGAAAGACAGGGTCCCGCCAGGGCAGGGCATGGAGGGTACCTAGCCTGAGCCTGTCTCTGTCCTCCCCTGCAGCCTTGCCAACATTCCACTGACCCCTGAGACTCAGCGGGACCAGGAGCGGCGGATTCGGCGGGAGATCGCCAACAGCAACGAGCGGAGACGCATGCAGAGCATCAACGCGGGCTTCCAGTCCCTCAAGACCCTCATCCCCCACACAGATGGAGAGAAGCTCAGCAAGGTGGGCTAGGGCCCGGAAGCTTCCTGGAGGAAGTGGTGGGCTCCGGTGGGGAGAAGAAAGTGAGCCTTGGCAGAGGCTGCCTGCTAGGGTCCCTGACGCGTCCCTCCCGCCCCCAGGCAGCCATTCTCCAGCAGACGGCAGAGTACATCTTCTCCCTGGAGCAGGAGAAGACCAGGCTCCTGCAGCAAAACACACAGCTCAAGCGCTTTATCCAGGTAGTGCACCTCCCCCCACCCCTGTGGAGGCCCCGCTGCTGCCTCAGTGCCCTGCTGTCCTCCTGGCTCCCTTTCCTTTGTTTGGACTGTCCTGGCTCCACTGTGGCCTTGGACTTCGATGGGGTTAAGGGCTGCATCTTTCCCACCGACTTGCTTACTTCAGGCGTTTGCCTTCCTGGGCCTAAGTTTACCCATCGGTCAAGTGCAGCGGGGTGGGCTCTGGAAAGCAAGTCCATTCTGCCTCCCTGCCTGGCCTTTGGCCATTTTTTGGCTTTGTAGAACGGGGCTCTTTAGTGCCGGTGCACCTGGGCCAGGCAGGCTTGGGGGCTGTGGGGGGGTCCTCTGACTTTGCTGCTGTTGGTAGTATGGGGGCACACTCACTGGCCCTTGGGGTCCCCAGGAGCTGAGCGGCTCATCCCCCAAGCGGCGGCGGGCCGAGGACAAGGACGAGGGCATCGGGTCGCCGGACATCTGGGAGGACGAGAAGGCGGAGGACTTGCGCCGGGAGATGATCGAGCTGAGGCAGCAGCTGGACAAGGAGCGCTCGGTGCGCATGATGCTGGAGGAGCAGGTGAGGCTCCTGGGTTGAACAGGTATTTGCAGGAGCACCTGCCTTGTTCCGGACCTACGAGTGAGGGACCCAGCGGGGACCAAAGCAGACAGCTCACTTTCCTCGGCGTCACTGTCTGTATGGGGTGGAGGAACCTTAGTCAGAGGATCTCACACTGTAAAAACACAGCTGTGGACCGTCTGGGGTGCTCAGGTCACGATGTCGTGGTCCTGGGATCCAGCCCCGTGTCATGCTCCCTGCTCAGTGGGGAGTCTGCCTGTCCCTCTCCTTCTGTAACCCCCTGCCCCCCACTTGTCTGCGCAGGCATGCGCTCTTGCTCGCTCTCAAGTAAATGACTTTTTTTTTTTTTTTTTTTTAAGATTTTATTTATTTATTTGGCAGACAGAGATCACAAGTAGGCAGAGAGGCAGGCAGAGAGAGAGGAAGGGAAGCAGGCTCCCTGCCGAGCAGAGAGCCCAACTCAGGGCTGAGATCATGACCCAAGCCGAAGGCAGAGGATTAATCCCTTGAGCTATCCAGGTGCTCCTCAAGTAAATGACTTCTTAACAAAAGAAAGTAAGATAAAAACACAGCTGTAATAAAAGCCACATGCCAGCGGTGGGCACCAGAGAGGTGGACTTGGGCTGGTTGCAGAGAGGCTGCTCCACGGCCTCTCCGTGGAAGTGACTTTTGCTGAGGTTGGGAGGTCAAGTCTGGGGTCAACCATGCAGAGAGGGGAGAAGGGTGCTCCGCCCAGAACAGCCTGGGCAGGGACCTGGCGGTGGGAGGGTAGTGTGGGCGAGAGGGCGGTAGGAGAGGAGATGAGTCATGGCGAGCCCGGCAGGCTGAGCTGAGGACTTTGGTCTCTACCTTAAGGGTGGCCGAGCACCATTCTAGAGCTTGGCGGAGGACAGAGCTTGGGGTGGCCGACCTGAATGGTCCCAGGGCCGGGCTGGTGGTGGGGGAAGCGACAGGGTGTGGTCCAAGCCCTGCCCCTGAACCTATTGCCCTACCCCCAGGTGCGCTCGCTGGAGGCCCACATGTATCCGGAAAAGCTCAAAGTGATCGCCCAGCAGGTGCAGCTGCAGCAGCAGCAGGAGCAGGTGCGGCTGCTGCACCAGGAGAAACTAGAGCGGGAGCAGCAGCACCTGCGGACCCAGGTGAGCGGGAGGCGTCCGGGAGGGGCTCTCACCTGAGTATCCGTGCCTCTGGGCTTCAGTGGGGTGACTCAGTGCCCTTCGGTGCTTAGGGCACTGAAGCCTTGTAGTGGCTCTTGGAGGCCTGAGCTCTTACTCTTCCGATATTACTGATGGCGGAGTTGAGGCACAGAAAAGTTACATTGTATGCCCACTCAGGATCCTCAGGGACTTGGCTGTCTAAACCCAGCGTCTACGCTCCTGACAACCAGTGTGTTTTTCTTTAAGATTTATTTACTTTTATTTATTTATTTATTTTTAAAGATTTTTATTTATTTATATGACAGACAGAGATCACAAGTAGGCAGAGAGGCAGGCAGAGAGAGAGAAAGGAGGAAGCAGGCTCCCTGCTGAGCAGAGAGCCCCATGTGGGGCTCGATCCCAGGACTCTAGGATCATGACCCGAGCCGAAGGCAGAGGCTTTAACCCACTGAGCCACCCAGGCACCCCGAGATTTATTTACTTTTAAAAAAATTTTTATTTACTGATTTTAGAGAGACTGAGTGAAAGGGAGCACGAGTGGGGGGAGGGGCAGAGGGAGAGAGACTCCGAAGCGGACTCCCTGCTGAGCATGGAGCCTGACGTGGGGCTCGATCTCACAACCCTGAGATCGTGACCGGACCTAAAATTAAGAGTCGGATGCTTAACTGACTGAGCCACCCAGTTGCCCCTCAGCCACAGGATTTATTAGATGTTGAAGTGATTCCTTTGTGCTGGAGAGCGGGGTGGGGAGGGCAGGGGATCTCGGATGGCTGGAAGCGCCTTTCTGGACCTCCTTTCCCTCCTTTTTTTAAAATAAGAGGGGTGAACCACAAACTGGCTGGCCCTCTGAGTGAAGGAGTTCAAGTGCTGGGGTGGCTGGCAGAGGCTCTCTCAAAGCAGATGGTTTTGAGGGCCGTCCCTCTGTGAGCGACAGAAGGGAAGGGGCAGCTCCTGGAACCTTCGGAAAGAGACTGAGGGCCTCTGTCTTGCAGCTCCTGCCCCCTCCGGCCCCCACCCACCACCCCACAGTGATCGTGCCCGCGCCACCCCCTCCCTCCCACCACATCAACGTCGTCACCATGGGCCCCTCCTCGGTCATCAACTCTGTTTCCACGTCCCGGCAAAATCTGGACACCATCGTGCAGGTACCTGGGCTTGGGGACGGGTTCTCGTGTGGGAACAGGCCCTTTGTGTCCATCCCCGCTTCTCCCTTTCTGTGTCTCCGGTGGGAGGCGGCTCCAGAGAAGGTTTTGGGCAGAGAAGGAGGGGGTGGGCTGCATGCCCTGGAAGACCCCATTCCTTCCCTCTGTGGGATTTGCTGAGAGGGCTCTTTGCTCTCTGAGAGCCCTGGTGTCAGGCTCCTGCATCCAGCTCTTGGGTTGGTTCAGAGCTTCCTCTGAGCTCCATCTCCCAGGACCCGGGGCGGGGTGCAGGTGGCAGCGGCTGGGTGGGAGACAGGGAAGCCTGGATCGAAGGAGGAAGAAAGGAGATGATCGGCTCTGTGGGTCAGGCCCAAGGTTTCTGCTGTGCCCACCTTCGCGTGGTGCCCCTTGGGCAACCCAACAGCGTCACAAAGAAAGAAACAAACCAGAAAACCCCATCAACCCCTGCAGCTGTAGTTGCACATAAACCCAGTAAATTGAATAATAAAGTTAATGACAGAGACCATGCATAAGTGAACAGGCACTTTGAAATATATCCATGGGGGACGCTCGTGATTCTCTTGAGGAGTTTTTCAGCTTAGCAGAGGAGTTCCAAAGGTTGGGCGGGCCAGCCGCTGTCTTGCCAGGCTCACTTGTGGGCCTTTCTGGGCTGTGTGTGGGGGGTGGGAGGGGATGGTGGCTGTCCGAGTGTCCCCAGCAGGCCTCATCACAGCCTGCCCCACCCCCCCCCCGCCCCAGGCGATCCAGCACATAGAGGGCACCCAGGAAAGGCAGGAGCAGGAGGAGGAACAGCGGCGAGCGGTCATCGTGAAGCCAGCCCGCAGCTGCCCGGAGGCCCACGCCTCTGACACCGCCTCCGATTCAGAGGCCTCGGACAGCGACGCCATGGACCAGAGCCGGGAGGAGCCAGCAGGGAACGGGGGGCTTCCCTGACCACCCCCCAGCCCTCCTCTCCCTTCCTGGGGCTGGAGGGGGCCGGGGGGCAGCAACAGGGAGCGACGCAGGTGAACGAGTGAGGAATTTTTACAAAATTATGACGTCATTTGGGTCTCTTTTATGACCTCTTTTTCAATACTGTAAATCCACCTTTGAGCGAAGCCACCTGGCCTGAGGTCCCGGGGGGCTGGGGTGGCAGGAGCGCGTGGGAGAACCGGGACACCTGGGGCTGGGCCTCGCCCCGGAGGCTGGGGGAAGCTGACACAGCCTGGCCTCTCTCCGCCAAAAAGCATTTTTTCATTTCAACATGTTTTTAAGAACAGGGAAAATCAAACAAAACCCCAAGGTATTCTGCCCTCCCCAGAGCCAGCCTAAGACCGTCAGTTTTTGACTCTTTCCCTCCTCTTTTTGTTTTTTTCCTTTCTCCTGTAAGCACTTACATGGGTTGGGGGTCTGGCTGGGTCGGGGCTCTCTGGGGGCCCGGGGGTCTACAGTGCTTCTCGGTTGGGGTTTGCTGCTGCCCTTCTCCCCTCCCCTCCCAGCCTCGGCTCAGCACGAGGATTTGCCACTCCCAATCACCACCCAGCCCCACCTCTCCCTCCGGATTTCCCATCTTCTACCCCAAAAATGTCTTTGTCTTTCTCTTTTTGTTTTGTTTGTTGTTGGTTCTTTTTGGTTTTGGTTTCGTTTATCTTTTTTGTTTCTTGGTTTTTTTTTTTTTGGTTTTGTTTTTGTTTTGCTTTTTTGTTTTGAAATTTTTTTTCTTACAATTTTGAGGTCTTTGTGTTCAAGGAGAAACTATTATATTTTGTTAAGAAAGTGGGAAAACCAAGAGGCCACTGTGCCTTTATAAAGAAACAAAATAAAGTTTGTACTTTGTTTTTTAGGTTCTGTGTCTCCTGGGAGTGTGTTGTCCTGAGGAGCTGGGGAAGGCACCTGGAGTAGAGTATGGGTGCTCTTGGGGCCCCCCAGAGGGGACTGGGTGTGCCTGAGCGTGATGACTTCCCTCAGCTTGTGTTGCAATGAGCAGTCAGGGTTCCAGACTCCAGGGTTCCCAGGATTACTCCCTCAATCGTGCAGAGATGGGAGATGGTGTTAGGGGTGGGAGGAGTGTCTCCCAACTCCTAGGTGGGAGGCAAGGAGAGAATGAACCACCAAGAAATAGGTTCCTATGTCTTAGAGAAAGGACACAGGATGTTCAGGGGTCCTGGTTGTCCCTGGGCTTTGCCACTTCCTCATCTTGTGTAACCTCCCTGAACCTCAGTCTCCCCAGCTACAGAAGGGAAGGGAGTGTTACCTCCTGGTGTGGTGGTAAAGAGAGCAAGTCCTGGAGTCTGTCTGCCAGCAGCCAGTTCCTTCTTGGGGGAGCCCGTTGATCTCTGAGCCTCAGTTTCATCATCATCTGAAGCTGGAAGTCAGTGGACAAGGGAAGTTTGCCTTATTGGGTAGGGTGGTGGATCTTAAAGTCTCTGAATCCTCCGTGCCCAGAGAGAGCTTTACAGACTGCTCCCCTTGGGGTGCCTGGGTGGTATAGTCGGTTGAGCAGTTGAGTGTCTGACTCTGGGTTTTGCGTCAGTTAGTAATCTCAGGGTCATGAGATTGAGCCTTGCATTGGGCTCTACGCACAGTGTGGCATCTGCTTAGGACTTTCTCCCTCTACCTGCCCTCCCACCCCGCACATGTGCTCTCCTCTCTCTCTCAAATAGGTAAATAAATTAAAAACAAAAACAAAACCAAAAAAACCCAGATCACAAAAAACACCAAAAAACCCCTCAAGTGTTCCCCTTTTCCTGCTTTTTGTCATGTGTGCATTGTGACAGGTACATGGGCACTGAGGCCAGAGAGGAATGACCACTTCACATCTCACCCCACAGTGAATGCCTCTAGACACCGGCTTGTTGAATAGAAAGGGAGGCAGGAGCCTGAACATTTTTTTTAGAACTTTTAATGTTTTTTTTTTTTAAAGATTTTATTTATGTATTTGAGAGAGAGAATGAGAGAGAGATAGAGCATGAGAAGGGGAAGGGTCAGAGGGAGAAGCAGACTCCCCGCCGAGTAGGGAGCCCGATGCGGGACTCTATCCCAGGACTCCAGGATCATGACCTGAGCCGAAGGCAGTCGCCCAATCAACTGAGCCATTCAGGTGTCCCAAACCTTTAATGTTTTTAGGTGAAATTCACATAACTTAAAATTAAGTATTTTATTTTAAAGATTTTATCTATTTATTTGACAGAGATCACAAGTAGGCAGAGAGGCAGGCAGAGAGAAGGGGAAGCAGGCTCCCCGCTGAGCAGAGAGCCCGATGTGGGGCTCAATCCCAGGACCCTGAGATCATGACCTGAGCTGAAGGCAGAGGCTTTAGCCCACTGAGCCACCCAGGTGCCCCAAATTAAGTATTTTAAAGTGAACGATTAACTTTATAGTGAATGAATATAGGAATGAATATAGTATATTCATTGTTGGGTAACCGACACCTCTATCCATTTCCAAAACCTTTCGATCACTTTTAAATGAACTCCTTACCTCCTTCAGTCTCTCCCCATTCCTCCCTCCTCCCAGCCCTTGGCAACCACCAATCTGCTTTCTGTTGGAGTTTCTTTTTTTGTTTTTTTAAATATTTTATTTGTTTATTTGACAGAGAGCTAGAGAGAGAGCCCAAGCAAGCAGAGCGGCAGGGAGAGGGGGAGAGAGGGGGAGAGAGAGAAGCAGGCTCTCTGCAGAGCAGGGAGCCCGATGCGGGGCTCAATTCCAGGACCCTAGAATCATGACCCGAGCTGAAGGCAGCTGCTTAACCAACTGAGCCACCCGGGCACCCCTCTGTTGGAGTTTTTAAAGATGAAAGTGTTCCAGAGTTTTAAAAATGAAAGTGTAACTTACTTTTGGTAAAAGTCACACTTTTTAGTTTTTGGTTCTATGAGTTTTAACAAATGTGTAGAGTTGTGTAACTATCACTACAGTCCTCAGTCGTCATCCTCATTGTTCCCCCTGTCCCTTTGTAGTCCAGATGCTGGCAACCACACTGATCTGTTCTATAGTTTTGCCTTTTCCAAAATGTCATATAAATGGAATCATGCAGTGTCTAGCCTCTTCACTTTAGCTAGCTTCTTTCACTTAGCGTTATAGCAAATTTTCCTTTTTTGGGTCTATACAGATGAATTTACTTAATCACATTAAAAGGCGTGCCTGAGGGGAGGGGCTTACCTACGATCTGGGTGGGGACGCCCCTTCCCAAGGACCGAGGAGCTACCCTGTCGAAAGGGCCAGGTGCAAAGCGCTCTGGACAGGTTCCATGCAGCTCCTAAGAGCCTCAATAGAGGGCGCTGTGGGCCCAGGGCGCCAGGCCCGGCGAGGGCGGAGGCTCCGCCTCTTTCCGGTGCTCGCGGGACTGTTAAGTTCCTATAGGCCAGAAGAGGAACTTGGGGGCGGGGCCGGAAAGTCCCCCTCCTCCGACCCTCTGGCGTGCCTGGCGACAGTAGTTGGTCTCCCCAGCAGGTGGCGGAAGTCAAGGGCGCGGAGGCGGCCCCGCCCTTTCCCGGACACGGCACCCCCCCCATCCCGCCCCCTCGGTGCGCATGCTCCTTGGCGCCTCAGGCGGCCTTGCGCGCGCTCCCGCCAGCCTGCTCTCTTGGCCCCGCCCCTGTCCCCGCCCCCCGCGCTCTCTCACGTACGCCTCGCACGCAAACGCCGCAAACGTGCGGCTTCCGCGTGTTCTCCGCGCGGAGGCGCTCGCCTACCTCCTCACGCGCCTGAGGAGGCAAAGGACTCGCCCAGGTGTCAGTGACGTAGCCGGCGCGGTCCGGCGAGAGTCTTAGTGGAAGGAACAGAGACGCCGTGGAAGGAAGAGGTGACGTTAATTTTAATGACATGTTTAATTTTTAAGCCACAGCATCCACAGTGTCATCTTAGAACAGGTGACGAATGTAAGAAACTATGCAGGAAATACCTCATTTTTTTCTTCCTGCCGCGTTTGGGAAGCTTGTCTGCCTTGGCCGTGCCTATATGGGGACAGCCACGAGTCCAGGGTCAGCACCCACGCGCGGGGCAGCGACAGGGTCCAGGGTCAGCAGGAATGAGAGTGACAGTGACAGGGGTCCAGGGTCAGCAGCCACAAGGGGGACAGTGACAGGGTCCAGGGTCAGCAGCCATGAGGGGGAAGTGACAGGGGTCCGGGGTCAGCAGCCACGAGGGGGACAGTGACAGGGTGCAGGGTCAGCAGCCACGAGGGGGACAGTGACAGGGGTCCAGGGTCAGCAGCCATGAGGGGGAAGTGACAGGGGTCCAGGGTCAGCAGCCACGAGGGGGACAGTGACAGGGTGCAGGGTCAGCAGCCACGAGGGGGACAGTGACGGGTCCAGGGACAGCAGCCACACTGGGGTGTGTGTGACAGGGTGCAGGGTCAGCAGCCATACTGGGGTGTGTGTGACAAGGTCCAGGGTCAGCAGCCACGAGAGGGACAGTGACAGGGGTCTAGGGTTAGCAGCTACCTGTACAGTGGCCCCGGTCCAGATGGCCACGCCACCTGGGGGGCAGGCCCAGTGGCCTGGAAGTCCATGGTGTCCTGCAGGCTTTGCGCAGGCTGGCCTGGGGGGAGGAATAAGTGGAGAAGATGTGGGAGTGGGATGGCATAGGACATCCAAGGCTGCTGAGAAGCTTGGACTTTATTTTTCCTGAAGGGTTGGGGGCCTAGGAGAGACAGGATCAAGGCAGTGTTCCACAAAACCTCTTTATTGAGGTATCACATCATACACGCTCAGAAGAGGAGCATAGCTTAAGGGTTTAGCTCCGTGAGTTTTCACAAACTCGGTATACACCCGTGTACCCAGCACCCCACCAGGGCTTCAAGTGGTTTATTTTTTTTAAACTTTAAAAATTTTTGCGGAAACAACTAGGTGTCTAGGGAGGTACTGTGCACCCTTTACCCAGCCTCCCCAGTGTTACCGTCTTGCATACCTCAGGTCCAGACCAGAACCAGATCATCCGGCCCGGTGCAGCTCACCAGCCTTACTCAGTCACGTGTTACCAGTTTCATCTGCTTGCGTTTGGTATGGTTGTTGCTGGATCGTTTTACACCAGCCGTGTTGGAGTTGCTCTGCATCTTCCCCGGCAGTCAGCATCGTCAGACTATGCCTGCGTCTCTTCAGCCTTTCTGGTGGGGGTGGAGTGAAATCTCACCACCATTTTCATTTCTGTCACCACGGACTAGTTTTGCCTATTTTAGATCGTCCTACAAATCATATAGTATTTATACTCTTACTGTCTGTCTTTCTGCCCAACACAATGTCTCTGAGATGCATTTACGGTTTTCTGTGTACCAGCAGTTTATTCATTTTTATGGCCAAGTTTATTCCGTTGCATGTATACATACCACAGTGGATTTAGCCTTTCACCTAGCCGTGGACGTTTGGGTTGCTTGCGACTTACAGCTATCATGCGTATATTTTATTTTATTATTATTGTGTTTTTAAGTAGTCACCACATCCAGCATGGAGCCCAACATGGGGCTTAAACTCATGATCTGAGTTTAAGATCAAGAATAGGACACTTGGGGTGCCTGGGTGGCTCATTCGGTTAAGTGTCTGCCTCCGGCTTGGGTTGGATCCTGTCCTGGGAGGGTCTGGTCAGCGGGGAGCCTGCTTCTTCTCCCTCTGCTGCTCCCCCTCCTTGTGGTTTCTCACCCTCTCTCTCTCTCTCTCAAATAAAGGAATAATTAAAAATATTTTTAAAATGTAGGATGCTTAACTGAGCCACCCAGGTGCCTCTATCATGAATATATTTTAGTAGATATTGTCACCCCAAATAAATTGTGTGCCAATTTCCCCTTCTACTGTCATGTGTGTGAAGTGGTAAAGTGGCAGCGGAGGAGAAAATACATCCTGAACACGTACCATTGACCCTCTTTGGGTTCTTTGGGAGGGGACTGGGCATTCTTGGTTCCTGGTGGCCTCTGTTGGGCTATTTTAAGGGTGTCTGTTAGGGATAAACCTCATGGAAATGTATGTCTGCTGATGTTCTCAAGGATCATTAAGTTACACTGTGTCCTTCTTACGAAGAAGATCCTCGGAAGAAATTCCTGTGGAGTCTCAGTATCAGAAGTAATTTCATTTCTCCCAAGCAGTTGGTTTGTTCTTATTTTAAGGACACTGTGAATTGGCGAGTGATCAAGTTACACACATGTGAGGGCCTTACATACGTAGTGCCGTTCATGTTTGTGCCAGCCTTACAAATGGCTCCTTTTTGTGTGCCGGCCTTGGTGTGGTTTTCTTGTACTCTAACTTTCAGTTCTTGCTTGCTTGTTACACTTTATGAGTACTCGGGAGCCGTCTTCATGCTTTTCTGGCACAGGGTGGGTTCTCATAAATAAATGCCACATATGCCACGATTTGGGGCATCTTTGGCAGGGGAGGAATCGGCCCAGCTCTGAGACATTTGAAGGGTTGTCTGGCGGAGGTGGGAGCCTTCCTGCGGCCTCAGCCTTCTTAGCAGTTGATGAGCTGGCTTTAGAATGGCTTCGGACAAGTATGTAAAGCACAGGGAAATCCTCTAGCTGCCTTTGGAGCTGGCTGCCTGGCCATCCTTCACCTCAGACCTTGTCGGCTCTGGCTTCACCCTGTCCCACCTGAGTCCTTCCGATTGTCCCTTCTTTATCTAGTTGCCTCTGTGCTTTCCTGGATGGCACTGTGCTGTGGCATTTGCCTTTATCATTCTCTCTGAAGTTCTGCTTACCCTCTCTTGGCCCTGCAGGTCCTGGGCTAGGCGTAGAGCCAGTACCACCCCGCTGTCCTGGTCCTCTCTCTTCTGTGGCCCCGCTGAGTTGCAAGTTTCTGGTGTTGATGGACAGGAGCGCATGCTGACCAAGAGGAGGGTAGGACTGCGGGGTGCAGGGCCTCCATGCGGCAGCTGTAGAAAGGAATGTCCTCCCTAAACCCACTGTCCCCCCAACCACACCCCTGGTGTTGAAAAGGAGCGTGGAGTGACAGCTGCAGAGTTTCCTGAATTAGGGGGCCCAAGTCACAGACTCCCCACCCCACCCCCAGGGTGCAGCCTGTTCTGGTGGACAGCCTCTGGATCCAATTAAAGAGGAATCAGCAAAGTGACTAGAGAAGGCTACACGTGCTGCATGGGCATCAGAAATGAGCTCGTCTGTCTCCCATTGCCTTCCTCCCTGTGGTAGATAAAGAGGATGGTAGGAAAACTCGAAGAGAGAGTTGATGAAAATCTCCTGCTACCCTATGGGGAGGAGGAGGTGTTGGTGGGGTTGGGCAGGCACTGGGGGGTGGTGGGGGGCTGCTGCTTTGAGATCAGGGGAGAGGCCTTCTCATTCTCTAGGGGATCCGGGAGGGATCCTGTGGCAAGGTGAGGCGGCAGGTGGGCATGTGTCCCCGGAGCACGTTGGCCTCATGTGGGAGGCCATTGAGGTACCCCAGAATTTCATTTTTTATGGCTAAATAATATCTCATTGTATGGATAGGTCATATTTGGTTCCTCCACTCATATACTGTTGGGCACGTGGATTGTTTCCATTTTCTGGCTCTTGTTTATTGTGCTGCTATGAACATGTCTGTGCAAGGGCATGTTTGAGCCCTGATGGGGCATTTTTTTTTTTCCTTTTAGAGATTTACTTATTGGGGCACCTGAGTAGCTCAGTTGGTTAAGCATCTGCCTTTAGCTCGGGTCATGATCCCAGGGTCCTGGGATTGAGCCCCGTGTCAGGCTCCCTGCTCAGTGAGGAGCCTGCTTCTCTCTCACACTCTGCTGCTGCCCCTGCTTGTGTTCCCTCTATCTCTCTCAAATAAATAAATAACATCTTTTAAAAAAATTTATTTGTTTATTTTAGAGAGAAAATGGGGGAGGGACAGAGGGAAAGAGAGAGGGAGAATCCTATGCAGACTCTCCACTGAGCGCAGAGTCCCATGCAGGGCTCCATCCCACAACCCTGAGATCATGACATGAGTGGAAACCAAGAGTCAGACGCTCAATTGATTGAGCCACCCAGGAATCCACCCCAAAACAACTTTTTTTTTTTTTAAGATTTTATTTATTTATTTGACAAAGATCACAAGTAGGCAGAGAGGCAGGCAGAAAAAGAGGAGGAAGCAGGCTCCCCGCAGAGCAGAGTTCCCCAATGCGGGGCTCGATCCCGGGACCCTGGGACCATGACCTGAGCCTAAGGCAGAGGCTTTAACCCACTGAGCCACCCAGGTGCCCCCACTCCAAAACAACTTTTAAAAGAAGATCAAAGTTGGGGGATTCACATTACATGATTTAAAGACTGATTAGGAAATTACAGTGGAAGGACATAGACCAACAGAAAGAATACAGTTTGGAAGTAGCTTTACACACATATGGTCAATTGATTTTTTTTTTTTTTAATTTTTTTTTATTTTTTTTTATTTTTTATTTTTTTTTTTTTAAATTTTTTTTTTTTTTAAAGATTTTATTTATTTTTCAGCGACAGAGGGAGAGCGAGCGAGCACAGGCAGACAGAGGCAGAGGGAGAAGCAGGCTCCCCGCCGAGCAAGGAGCCCGATGTGGGACTCGATCCCAGGACGCTGGGATCATGACCTGAGCCGAAGGCAGCTGCTTAACCAACTGAGCCACCCAGGCGTCCCTGGTCAATTGATTTTTAATAAAAGATGCAAAGGCAGTTTGAGTGGAAGGACAGTGTCTTCAACAAATGCTGCTGGAACGAATGCATATCCACATGTAGAAATCTAAACTTTGATTAATACCTTGCAACATATTAAAAATTACACAAAATGGATCATAGATCTAAATGTAAAACCTAAAATTATTACACTGCTAGGAGAAAATAGGAAAACATCTTGGGCATCTTGGGTTAGGCGAAGAGTTCTTTGGATTTGATAAAAATTATGAACTTGTGCTCTTTGAAGGACACTTCAGTACATGAACACAAGCCACCGATGGTGAGAATATTTACAAATTACATATCTGAGGAAGGGCTTGTATTCAGTGTATATAAAAAAACTATCAACACTGAAAAGGAAACAACCATTTTAAAAAGTAGGTGAAAGAGCTGAACAGGCGCTTCACCAAAGACGCATGAAAGAAGCGGACAACCAATACACACATGGAAATGTGCTTAATATCCCTAGCCATCAGGAAAACGCAGACTGAAGCGACAATACAATACCACAACATGTCTACAGGGATTGGCAAGGATGTGGAGGGACTGGGGGCGGGGATGTAAAATGGCACCGTCATCTTAGAAAAAAATTAAGCAGGGGCGCCTGGGTGGCTCAGTGGGTTAAAGCCTCTGCCTTTGGCTTGGTCATGATCCCAGGGTCTTGGAATCGAGCCCCGCATCAGGCTCTCTGCTCAGCATGGAGCCTACTGCACCACCCCTCCAGCCTGTCTCTCTGCCTACTTGTGATCTCTCTCTGTCAAAAAAAAAAAAAAAATTATACAGGTACCTCACCATTTTGTCCAGCCATTCCCCTCCTGCATATTTACCCAGGAGAAGGGAAAGTGAACGTGTAGAAGTTGCATCATGTACAAATGTTCACAGCAGCTTGTTTGGTAGTTGCCCAAACTTGGAGACAACCCAAATGTCTCTCAAGAGGAGAATGAATAGCAAATTGTGGTCAGCCCATACAGTGGAATACTATTGAGAAAAAAAAAAAAAAGAAGGAATTGAACTATCAATACTTAACTGCAGTGACAATTGGTCTCAAAATAATTATGGTGAGTGAAAGAAACCAGATAACACCGTCGATAAGATTCAATTTGTATTCAGATCTAGGAAATGCAAAATAAGGTGTAGCGACAGAAAGCAGCTCCATGGTGGTCAGTGGGGAAGGGGGTGGTTGGAGGGAACTAGGAAGGGACATGAGGAAAATTTGGGAGTGAGGAATCAGTTCATTATTTTAATCGTGTTTCTACACATACGTCAAAATGTATCAGATGTGAATAGTGTTCTGTACTGCATGTGGATTATACTTCAGTAAGGCTGTGTTCAGTGTAAAGCCCACAGAAGAATGGCCAATTGACTTCAGCTCCTTTCCTCAATGGCCAACTGCTACCCTCACAGTGAAGCCTTCCCCCTAGCCCGACCAACCAGTGTCTGCTGTCACTCAGCTTCACAGAACTGGCTCTTAGGGGCCATCACATGCTCTTGGGAAAATTACATCAAATAGCATATTGCAGACATGATGGAAGGTTCTGGAACCCCCCTGTTACTGGAAATGGATCTCTGTCCATTGGCTTACATCACAGCAGGGTACACATCTCCTAGGTCCCCCTTTTTCGGTCCTGTCAGCATTCTATATCTAGCCACCAACCTCAGAGGTCAGATGTTGCAGGTTTCTTTTAACCGGCCATTGTGGCTTCACCTTCCTGACCTTTGGGGAGGGGCCAAGACCTCGGTCGGTGGCTATCACATAGGTTCCTTTGTTCACAAAACCAAGGCATACTGAAGGTCACTGACTTGTCCCAGACTTCAGAACAAGTTAGCTCAGATACTGCAAAGACTTGGGTTCCCAGCCCCCAGACCTAACCCAAGGGATGCCCCACGTTTTCTTTACCACCCCTCCCCTGTGACCTGTGTCACATGACCCCAAGGCTGCTTGTGGGGAGAGAATCCGGCCCAGGCAGTGCCTTCTGGGGCCTGGCAGCTGGCAGGGCAGTGGCAGAGCGAGCCTCCGTGCAGCCTGTCAGGGTCTGCTCTGCTTCCCCATCACGTCCACCCAGTTGCCCTAGTGACTGTGTGACCCTTCTCCTCCACCCTGCGCCGCCACCAGCCCTATAAATAGAGGCGAGGAGCAGCTGGGCTCTCTTGGCAGTCACCATGAGGACGCTGGTCCTGCTCTGCTGCTTTGTGGCCTCGCTCCTGCTCCCAGGACAAACAGGTATGACCCTCACCCCTGTCAGCCAGGCCAGACGGTGACCCCCATGTGCCCCGAGGTTTTATGTTTACCGTGGGGGGCGAAGGGATGAGAGAGGCTTGAGTGATAGATGGGGGATGAGGCCTCTGGGATTCCTGGGGTTGATGGCAAACCTTTACTCTTGGCTGGTCTCACCATTGTCTCCATTCCCTTTTCCCTGGGTCCCCGGAAGAAACTGGGTACAGAGACCCCAAGTGCAGTCAGGGGCTTGAGGGGAGGCCAGAGGAAGTGGGAGCCGTGAACTGAGCGGTACAGGCAGGTGTGAGGCCTGAGCCAAGGGCTGAGAGCCAGAGGGCAGGTCTGGCCAGTTGATGGTGGGGAAGAAGACCCCAAAAGTTAAGACTAGAGGACCCCCCCCTAGATGAACAGAAGAGTCCAGTCCTGGGGCTGGAGGGGCTCTGGAGGTCTCAGTCGTGTTGACCCTCCCACCTGGTGGAAATTAGGCAGGGGGCTGGCTTTGCATGATTGATGACTGGGCTCAGCAGACAGAATTGGGGGTTTTCTGGGGACTGGTGGGAAAGAGGAGTGGTCAGATTGTTACGGGATTGGAGATGGAGTTGGGGCTTGGGCACGGAGTTCAGGAGACGAGCAGGATACTCCAGAGTATCCCTGACCTAGGCCGGGGGCTTTACTGGAAGGGGACTGGGGGACTGTGCGAATGGTTTTTCCTTTGGGATCTCAGCGCTTCGTGTGTGAGGGGGAGGCTCGGGTTACAGCATGGGGGTTATTTATAGGTATGGAGGGGACACCAGAGGGTTTGCCACCTCTCTCTTCCTAAGACTCCTGGGGCTGGGTCCCCCTTGGGGATGCTTCCGGGGGTGATCTGGGGTGCCTGCAGGAATCTGGGTCTCCTGCTTCGCCTTGCTATGAGTTGGCAGTCCTCAGACATACAGGGGACCATGGGGTCCAGAGCCGCAGCCTCTCCAACCTTTGAGGTTCTGTTTGTTGAGGTCCCAGCCCCCGCCGCTCAAGCAGGTGGCAGGCAGAAGCAGACGATGTTCCCTTTGGGGGGTAAGGGACCGAGGGGCTCTGGCCTTGCATGTGCCGCTGGGTCCTGCCCTTGACTGCCCTTGAGTTAATTTGGGCCTTGCAGGGCTGCTGTGGCTGGAGTGGTGAGGATTCCAAAGGGCTGTCAGGTGGCTAAGTATGGAAACAGCAGTGTAATTGGATCCTGAGCCCCAAGCCACTGCTGCCTGCTCCCCTTCATAGCCCCTGCCCTGCTCCACCCAGCCCCAGCTGCCACCTCGCCTCACTTCCACACAGCAGGCTCAGGGACTTCTAGCCTTTTAGGGACATCCTTCATCTTTTATCCCAACGAGGGAACTGGACATCTGAAATGTTTTATGGGCCTCACGGGAGGATCTTGTCATGGATCATGGGGAGAGGAGGCAGGCAGGCACTTTGTGCGAAGATCCTGTCTGTGCACGCTCTTTGCTTCCTGGACTCTGTGGTGTGGCCCTGGCCTGGCTTCCAGGGGGACCTTGCTCACCACATGAAGGGTTCCTTCTCGCCTCACTCCCACTCATCACTTGCACTGTGGGTTCTTCCGTGGGGATTGATTTTATCACTGCTCCAGTTGTAGGTTACCCTGAAGGATCGTTCTTTCCTGCACCCGCTGGGAGGTTCCAACCATAAATGTGCCTTCTTCCTGCCCATATAATGACAGTCCTTCCTACTGGTTGATTTCCCCCTAGAATTGTGCCACTAAGTAAATGCCGCCTTGCCCAAAGGAAGCAGTTTTGCTCCTGAACTTCCCACCCTAACCATCCCCTCTTCCCCCCCTACCCCTCTCTGCATGCCTTCCTTTCTTTCCTGCTTCCTGGGACTGAAGCCACCCTTCCTTCTTTGTTCCCATGTTGCTTCTGTGGTCTTCTGGACCATGGCAGCTTCTTCTTGTTCCCAAGCAAGGGACCAAGGGCCTCTCCTGATGCTAGGTACAGCTGGAGCTGCCAGAGCCCAATCACCAGGCACCTCCCAGGTCTCCACCCCCTCCTGATCCATGGCCCCCAGACATTTGTGACCACTGGGGTTCTCATCTTTGTCTTGGGGACTTGGCCTGGTGACAGGCCTGCTCAAGGACGGGGGGAAAGCAGCCTTGAGTTGGTTTACTCTGTCCCCTCATTGTCAAAGTAAGAGCGAAAGCCAGAGGAATGAGAGATACACACAAGGTTGGGCAGTGAATTACGAACAGGCATGTGCAGCCCAGGGCCGTCTCCCCCAACGCTGGAGTTCCTGTCTTCCCCTCAGTGTCTCTCTCTGATGGCCACCTAACTCCCTCTGCCTTTGGAGAGGCCACCTGTGAGGACCTTTCCTCCGGACGCTGTTGATCCTTTGACTCCTCTGAGAGTGGGGTGGGGTAGGGTGAGGAGTGGCCGGTGCTGAGAAGGCATTTGGGTTCCTGCCGTTGGTGTTTGTTAGGCTGGATTTGGGATGTCTTTGGTTCCTGTTGTCTCCTTGGTGTGGAGAGTGGGGCAGATAGGGATTCTAAGTCTGTTCATCTTCTCCAGCCCAGCCCTGGTCTGCAGACTTGCAGCCTGCTGGGGCCTCCACCCTGCCGTCCCAGTGGTGAGAAGCTGGTGCACACTGGGGCTGACCTGCCCCTCCATGAGAGATGAGGGTCTGTCCGGAAACCCTTTGTGGCCCCTCCTCGCCCACCCCAGTCTGGTTATCTCCAGAGAGGTGCTGTGTTTGTGTTCCCTCAACAGGGCAGCTCAGCTGCATGACCCACCATGGGGAGGGCTACCGAGAGCAGGTCATGAGCTCAGGGGTCTTAGGGACAGAGCAGAAGCCTTTGAAGCCCCACAGAAGCTGTGTCTCCAGCAGTTTCCCTGACTCCTGGCTCATTGTGGCTGGAGGAGCCCATAGGGAGCATCTGGTCTGCCACTTCCCACATTGAGTCTGCAACGCACTCACTGGGATTTGCCCATGGATGTGCCACTTTGCTTGGTGGCCCATGGAACTAGAGTGGGAAATGCTGGTTTTGTCCCATGTCTGGGTGTGACAGTGAAAGTCAAATAGCTAGTTCAAGGCATGGCCAGAGCTAGATTCAGGTCTCCTTGCTCCCGCAGGAGGAGGTCAGATGAGGCCAGCCATATCCCTCTGGCCGTTTGGTGCTTATTTAGGTGTGGTGGGCTGGGAAGGAGCCTAATCACTAGAGGCACAGGAGGAAGGTGGCTCTTCCTCTTTGGCAGGGTCCCAGGGCCAAGGGCAGGGTCTAGGTGCCGTGCCTCCTGGCCTGGAACGAAGGTGTGGTCAGTATGGTTGGCTGGGGTAGGGTCTGCTACTATGGGATGTTGGGCTTAGCTCTCTCCTGGACACCTTCCCTGCTCCAAATCCAAATCTAGACCCACTTATGGCCCAAACCCTTGCATTTAAATATTGCCTGAGTGCAAAGCCTTTCATTCAAACACCTTTCCACATCTCACCATGTATTAATCATCCCAGATTTATGGTGTACATCCTGTTGTTTAGGTGTGGTACTGGGGGTATCCAGACTGGTGTTGTGTCCTTGGCACGCTTGCCTCCAGTTTGGAAGATAGGGCCTCTCCCACCTCATACCTGCACGAACACAAGCAGGACACATGTGAGCGTGGGGACGGAGGTACAAGTAGAGTGACGTGGGGTGGAAGCGCCTGGGGAGATAAGTTTTGACTGAGTAGATCAGGAAATGTTTTACAGGTGATGGGGTATTTGAGATGGGCCTTGAAGAAAGTAGCATTCTGACGTGGAACAATGGAAGGAAGAGAATTCCACGTAAGGGGCAGGCTGAGTGAACTCGCTGTCGGGAAATGTTGTGGCTCTGACGAGAACTGGACAGGGAAAAGGGCACGCAGAGTGAAGTGGGATTGTGGGGAAGCTTCTTGGAAGCCTGGGTCGGGCTAGCCGTGAAGAACCTTGCGTGCTTAGCCTCTGAGGGGGCATTGTGCCGTGGGCATTGGGCGACCACCGAAGGCTTGGGAAGCATCCCTCCGGAGGTGTTTGTGGGGAGCAGAGGGCAAGGGAGGCTTGGAGGACCCTGTCGGAAATGCAGGTTAGAGGGCGTGAGCTCCATGAGGGAGTAGAGGTGGAGAGGAGGGCAGACCCAGCAGATCGCTGGGGTGGAAATTTATTGGTCTCCTGCCAGAGGGAGCCTTCATGGGTCTGGCGTTAGTCACTGGAGGCGTGATCTTGCCAGAGAGAGAGAGAGAGAGAGAGAGAGAGAGAAAGAACAGATACTCAAAGTTCATTTGGGTCATTACAAATTTGGAGTGCCAAGATGGAGATGGTCTGGAAGTCCAGAGATGAGATCCAGTCGGGTGAAGATGAGACTGTGAGGTCACGAAGGAAGCTCTTGCAGGGCGAGAAGAAGGGATTCAGGGATGGTCACCGGACAGTGCCAGATTGGGACAGTGGGAAGAGGAAGATGAGTGGATTTCAGGAAGAGGGGAAGTGACCCGGGAAGAGATGGTGACCTGGAGGCCAAGGGAAGGGCGCATTCTAGAAGGGTGGTCAAGGGATGGAATGCCACAGAGATACGGAGGAAGAGGAGGGGTTGGTTTTGATATCTCCAAGGTTGCTGGAGCGCTCGAGGGCCTTATGTGCATCTAGGGAGGGCACGGAGGTGACACATTTGGGCCGTGGGCTCAGGAGGGATAGAGGACACATAGGAGTACATGGCTAGGGAGTTTGCAGAGGTAGCAAATTGCTTTCTCAACACTAGAAAGATTAAGTGTGTTTATGGGCCAATGGTGAGGGTCCTAGGAGAGAGAAGGACTGACGGACACAGGTGGAGAGGAAGTGGCCAGGGTGTCAGACGTGGGGTGGGTGGGGCAGATCTTAGGGGACACATACCATGGCATCATGGGGGCCTCAGAGGGACATTGCACTTCCAAGGCAAACTCAGGAGCTGGGGTGCCAGCGAGAGAGCTCAGCTAGGGGGTGGGGTTCACGGGCTTCCCTAGGATTACTGCAGAGCTCCTGGAGGGCCATGGGGTGGGGTAGGAGGGAAGGAACCAGACTGTGAGGTGGAAGGGGAGACCGGTTGCCCCACATTTCCTGGAATGGAACAGCAGGGCCAAGACCAGAGCCTGGTCTCAGATGCTGGAGAAAAAGCAGGCAGAGTCCAGAGATCGAGTCAACAATGAGCCAGCCGTTGTTGGCCCCTGGTAAGCTTGTCCCCTCGAACCAGGGCAAAGTCCGCCCCTGAGCTCCACCACCAAAGGTGTCCCCTGGACCTGCAACAGGGGCAGCTCTGTGTCTGGATTCCATCAGGATCAGTGACTTCGTGGGAGCTGGCTTGGAGGTTCGCAGTGAGTTCCCAGGATGACGCCTGGGTTCTCATTCTTCTTGTGCAACAGAGACAGGCCCAGGCTCAGGTTCCCTCTGGGGTGTTTTCCTGGCTGGGAGGACACTTTGCCACGCCCATCAGCAGGGCTCATTTTGGGATCAGGGAAGTCCTGTCCGCTTTAGTTTCAGCTGCATCCCTCTCCAGCCCTGAAGGTGGTTTTGTTCCGAGTCAAGGTCCTAGGTAGGGACCTGTCCATGCTAGTCACTTCCTCATCCTCCCTCACAGAGGGCTCCTGAACAGCCTTTCCTGAGTGGCCTGGTCTCAGGATTGGGGGCTTGGGCAGCAGAACTGGTTCCTGCCTCTGAAAGTGTGAAGCTGTTAGGAGGTCAGCCATTCATACCCCCAGCCATACCGTGCAACAGTCTCCTCTACAGGGCTCTCAAGCTCCTGCCTATCTATGCAGAGAGGAGGCTGCCCAATGTTACTCTGGGGTGGGTGTGCCCAGGGGCCGGATTCTGAAGGCCCCGAGACTATGGTGCCTTCAGGCAGCTCCTGCCTGCTGCCTCCATAGGAGCCTGTCTTCCCTGGGACCATGTCATCAGAGCCACATGAAAACATAGTCACTGCTGCTCCTTCCATTCCAAATCCTGGGGCCCAGAAGGATTTCAGGTGGAACCCTGGCCTAGCTGAGGGTGGCTCCCCAGCTTCATTGCAAAGCTGTTACGCAATGAGAAAAGGCTTTTCTCCTTCCGTGCTCAGTGGATGCTCCCCCCCAGGGGTCATTGTCTTTTACAACCTCGACAAGCACTGACCCTCTTGTTCTCTGTCCACTCCAAGTGCTACAGGGCACAGAGTGGGTGTGGGCTGTGTGGCTAGCCTCAGGGAGAAGGAGGGCCCAGTGCAGAGTCCTGGAGAAAGGGGAGATGAGGCCTTCCCTGGGGCGCGCACCCTGGGTTGGGAACAGAATGAATTTACAGTTAGAGGTGAGGGGCAGAGTGTGTGGTCAGCAAGTGATATAAGAATGCAACTAGCTTATGACTCGGCAGTCACACTCCTGGGCGTTCACTGGGAGAATACAAATGCACTAATTCAAAGGGATAAATGCTCCCTGATGTTCACAGCAGCATTATCTGCAGTATCCAAGGTATGGAAGCAGCCCACGTGTCCGTCGACAGGTGAATTCATAAAGTAGTGTGTGTTTATATAGGAATATTCTTCAGCCATAAAAAAGAATGGAATCTTGCCATTTGCAATGACATGGATGGAGCTAGGGAGTGTAATGCTAACAAAATAGGTCAGCCAGAGAAAAACAATATCGTATGATTTCACTCATATGTGGAATTTAAAAAAACAGAACAAATGAGCAAAGGGAAAAATAAGAGAGAGACAAAGCAAGAGCAGACTCTTAACGCTACAGAATAAACCGATGATGATGGGAGGGAAGCAGTATGTGTGTGTGTGGGGGGGTGGTGAAGCAGGTGATGGGGATGAAGAAGCGCCCCTGTCGTGATGAGCACGGGTGACGCGTGCAAGTGTAGGGTCACTGGATTGTGCACGGGGAACGAACAGAACACCATGTTAACTAAGTGCCATTAAAAGAACGAAAGAGATGTGGGGGACACAGTGGCAACTGAGAGGAGGAACACGTTGGAGAGAGATAGGAAAGGGGTGCCAATAGGGGCCCTCCTCTGAAAAGTGAGCTTTCCAGCCCAAGGACTGCCCAGACAGGAACGGGCCTTGTGTCTGCCCCCAGGAGCTGGCTTCTGTTTGGGGCTATGACATGCACGGTGAGAAAATTGAACTAACCTCCCCTCCCCCAGTGGCTCTGGTTGGAGTTCAGAGAAGGGCTGGAAGGTCCCCCTCACGGAGGGACAGGGCTTCAGCTGCACTGGGAGGAAGGGGACACAGCGTCAGTGCCAGTGCCGAGGAGAGGGGCTGTGTGTTTGTTGAACTTGCTCCCCTCTGCATCAGCAGTGCCTAGCATGACCCTTGGTTTGCTTGGTTCATTCAAAGCGCTAAACAGTGTCCGATGAAAGAGCAGACGATTTGTACCGGCAGAGGAGGAAGGCAATCAGAACCTGGAGTGGGGACTCTCAGAGCATGGCATTGGCAGGGTCAGGAGGAGCCCAGCTCTGGCTCTGCTGTGGGGCTCCTGTTGGGGGAGATCAGACCACCCTGGTGGACAAAGGGTCTGGAATGCTGAGCCAGGTGGCTCTCCCTGGGCCCTCCGCATACTCTAGCACCTCCCCTTCTCCCTCCCAGATATTTTTGGGTCCTTCCAGAGCAGGGAGTGCATTCTGAGCTCAAACAGGTGCAGACAAAGTCTGGCCTGGAGTTCTGGGCCCACAGGAAGTGGGTTGTGTTGGGAACTCAGCCCAGAACCAGGCCAGGGGAGAGCCCTGGTGTTTGGGAGCCCCCTTCCCGCACCCTCCCGCTACAAGCTCACTGCCAAAACCGTGGCCCCTGGTCCTCTTCCAAGTGGCCATTCGGTTAGGACCTTGGCTAGCCCTGTTGTCCCCCACGGAATTTTCCCAAATGGCAATAGGTATAAACTTGATGAAGCCATTGCCATGGAAACTGTGTCTCTGAGTGCACCTGGTCCTCCAGGGGCCTGCTCTGTGCACCTGTGCCCACCAGAGAGGCTTCTGGCCTCTTTGTGGGTCTCTTGTTTTTTCCCACATTTCCTCCTATCCTTTATGTCAGCTGGTAGAAGAACACTTATTTCTCTGGTTTATCCCAGGAAGTCAGGACACCAGGATGGGGTCTGGAAAGATTGGAGAAGGATCATAGCCCTTGCCATGGCCTGGGGAGCCCATCCTAGTCTCAGGAATGAGCCTGGGTACAGGTCGTGAGAGGGATAGAAGCCCAGGGGCAAATCCACCTTTCTCCTGACTTTTTCTGCCTCATTTCCTTCCTGAATTGATAGATAGGCCAGCAGCCTCTTCACCCGGAGCCCTGTCACCCGAGGCTACCCACCCTGCTTGCCGAGCAGGCAGCCTGGGGCCAGGGGAGGGGGGCACAGTGAGCCCTAAGGGACCAGAGCGCTGGGCAAGCATAGGCTTTGCCACAAACCCTCCACCAAGTCCCTTCCCATTTTGCACCTGTTTTTTTGCCCATAAAATGGGATAATAATACTTGCCCTATTTACAGAGTGGCGTTGTTCTCTGCGTAAATTTTAAACATGGCTATCAGATGCTTAACGTGTTTTTTGATATCAGATACTTTTTCAGGTTGAAAGGGCCGTGGCAGTAATTACAGGCTGTCCCTGCTATTCCTTTGGCTTGACATCTGCCACCGGTTTCCTCAAATATCATGAAACCTGAATAATCAAGGGAATCCGTCCACATCTCTGCCCCTCCTTAGGGCTGTTAATATCCTTCGGATTCTCTGTCCTCAAAGAGCTTATGAACCAGGAGGGGTGAGAGTCCCCACTCATGACAGGAGTAGGGAACCATATAATCAGGGGCTAAAAATAAGTAGCCTGAGTGTGCAGAGAAGGGGAGCAGGTGGGACAGGGCCTGGGGTCATGGGGCTGGTGGAAGCACCGCCACTTAGTGGGAGAGGGGTTGGGAAGATCTTATAGGGCCAGGCTTCAGTGCTATTCCTGTGTTATTTTTCCGGGACCACTGTAACAAACGGCCACAAACCGGGTGGCTTCAAACAACAGAAATTTAACGTCTCATAGTTCTGGAGGCCGGAAGTTAGACATCGAGGGGTTGGCAGGGCCCTGGTCCCTCTGAAGGCTCTGGAGGAGGATCCTTCTTGCCTCTCCAGCTTCTGGTGGATCAGGCAGTCTTTGGCGTTCCTTGGCTTGTAGATGCATCTCTCCAGTCTCTGCCTCTGTGTCCTCACATGGCCTCTTCTCTGTGTCTGTGTGTCCTCTCCTTTTCTTGTAAGGACACCAGTCATTGAACTTAGGGCCCACCCTTATGCAGTGTGGCCTCATCTTAATTACATCTGCACAGACCCTATTTCCAAATAATGTCCCCTTCCAAGGTTCCTACCAGATGTGAATTGAGGGGAGGGGGTACCCTTCAACCTCTTTGGCTCCTTAGCCTCGGACCTGACAGCAGAGCAGGTGCTGGCTCTGAATGTGTAGTGCCCGTCTGCCCCCTAGCTGGTGGTCGTCTGCTGGGCACAAACAGCACCTGTTTCCCTGGGCCTCTCTTTGGCCCCACGGCCCACGCGATTGCCCCGGCAGCTGATCTGGAGCTCGGCTGACACACCCAGCCCAAGTGTGTTGAATGGGTGGATGGACAGCTGGCCGGGGGCAGGCAATTCCAGGAGGCCGCCCAGCCGAGGGCTTGTACCGGGGAGGCTGGGGCGGGGGAGTTCTTCAGTGCCCTGTTGGGTGTGCTCCAGTATGGAGTGACGTGGAGTTAGCCTGTCCTGGGGGCTCTGCTTCTCAGCTGGTTATGTGATGGAGAGAGCCACAGGCCAAGAAGCCAGTGACTCAGGTCTGGCAGTGTTAGGCCCAGCTCTCCTGTGTGAGCGCCCTTGCCCAGGCCCTCAGAGTCTCCTGCCCCAGCTGTGGCCGGTGCCTCCCCAGCCTCTGAGGGAGCCCCTTGGAAAGAGAACTTCCAGGTGTGTCCCCTGCCGCTGTCAGTGAGAGGCTTGCCTCCTGGCATGTCTGCCTTTCTGCTCCTCCTTGTGGGCTAAAAGGGTAGGTATCTGGGTCTCCTCACAGCAGACTTCAGAGTCCCCAGACCAGAGGCAGCTTTGGAAGCTGGTGACTGTAGCTGTTTCCTTTCTGTGGTTTGTTCTGTTTCTGGAGGAGATCAGCGATGGGGACAGGTCTCCAGGGTCTGCTGGCCTTTCTAGAAAAGCTTCCTGGCGAATGTCGTCTGGACTCCTAGCCTGGCATTCCTCATTCTCTTCTGTCTGGCTTTTCCCATCCTCCTGACCTTTCATTGGCTCCTGCAGTGATCAACCGCAAATGCCCTACTCCTCAAAGGAGCTCCTGTGGTCCCCATCCCTACCCGTCCCTGAGACTGCTGCTAGGAGGTGAGCTCTCTCTTCATGCCCCCTCACTTCCCCTCCAATTAGATGCCCTGTGTTTAAGGGGAGGGTCTTTAATTCAGGAATCCAGTTCATGGTTATCACAACAACCTTCTGAGCCGATAAGGCAACTGCTTCTATGACCTTCTGATCACAGAAAACTAGTCCTGGGCAGGTTAAATGACTTGACCCAAGGGCACTTCTCTGGTTCTGAATCCCAGTGTCGAATCTCCTCTCTCCTGGAACTCTCTGCCACTGAGTGGAGGGAAGGCCTTATATTTCGCCACCATCACCCGTTCATCCATCCATCCATCCATCCACCCATCCAGTGTCTGTCCAAGGTGCTGGGATACAAAATCTCTGACGAGGAAACCAAATAAGAAAGTTATTTAGTTTATTGGATGATTTTAGGTGCAGTGGAGAAAAAGACTAGGTTGGGGAGGGGGAAGGCTAGTCAGGAGACAGTATCACCAGGGTGACCGGAGAGGGCCTTGCCAGGAAGGTGACAAGGAGCCAAGTCTCAGGGGAGGAGAGTGGGGTGCCAGGCGGCTGTGTGGGAGGAGCCTTCCCAGCAGAAAGCACAGTGAGTGAGCGCAGGGGGGCAGGGGGTCTGGTGCGCTTGCTCCTCCTGGAGCAAGCCTGTGTGGAGGGAACCAGGGAGTGGGAGTGGAGCCTGTGCAGAGGGGGAGAGGGCGTGGAGCTCAGGGAGGGGCTGTTTCACAACCCAGATGAGAGATGACAGGCTGGGGGTGGAAGAAATGATTGGATGGATGATAGATTTTGAAGGCAGACAACAAGTTTAGCTAAAGTTTTGGAGAAAGAAAGGAACCAAAAACATTTTATCCTTATTTTTTTCTAATTGCTTTATTGAGATAATATTCAAATAGATATAATATGCCCGTTTAAAGTGTGTAATTCAGTAGTTTTTTAAAAATGTGCATTGCTTAATGTTTTTAAAAGATTTTATTTATTTGACAGAGAGATCACAAGTAGGCAGAGAGAGAGAGAGGGAAGCAGGCTCCCAGGACCCTGGGATCATGACCTGAGCTGAAGGCAGAGGCTTTAACCCACTGAGCCACCCAGGCACCCCCACAATTTTTTTTTTTAAGATTTATTTATTTATTTGAAAGAGACAGAGAGAGGAGGGGCAGAGGGAGAGGGAGAGAGAATCTCAAGCTCTTTGCTGGCACAGAGCCAGATACAGGGATTGATCCCATGATCCTGAGATCAGGGCCTGAGCTGAAATCTGAAATCGAGAGTCAGATGCTTGACTGAGTCACCCAGGCGCTCCCAAAGTGCACATTCCTGTGTGGAGATGGGTTTTGGGAGATTTTGTCTTTTTTTTTTTTTTTTTTTTTTAAGATTTTATGTATTTATTTGCGAGAGCACACACACATACAGGCAGGGAGAGGGGCAGAGGAAGAGGGAGAAGCAGCCTCCCTGCTGAGCAGAAGTCCAGTGCAGGGCTCAATCCCAGGGCCCTGAGATCATGACCTGCACTGAAGGCAGACGCTTAACTGACTGAGCCACCTAGGCGCCCTGGGAGATTTTGTCTTAATATTAGGAATACCCTATGCATTTTTTTAAAGTTTTTGTTTCTAAGTAATCTCTATGCCCAGCAAGAGTCCCATGCTCCACCCACTGAGCCAGCCAGGTGCCCCTAGAAATCCCTTATACATCTCTGGTATTATTTGGCTTTCAGAAGTCTATCGCAGGTCATTTGAGCCTCCCACTATCTGGTACATAGTAGGCACTCCATCAATAGCTGTGGAATGAAGGCACCACAAATCTGGTATTTTTCTTTTCCAGTTTATTATGATGAAACAGGCACAGAACAGTTGAAATTCTTGCTCAAGTCTCCATTGCTGATTAGGGGAGAGCAACTTTGGCCCCTCTGTCCTTCTGTCTTTCTCTTCCTCCCTGAGAGTCCCAGGGTCCCAGGGCTGCTCCTTGAACTGGGCAGCTCTGCCTGAGCACCAGACTCCATCCAACAGGGAGCTTCTGTGAGGCCCTGCCACTACCGTCTGCTTCTTTGTGCTTTCTCTGGGGAATATCCCCCAGTAGGCTAGCAAGGCCAGCTAGGCTCCAGACCTGTAATGTTCCCAGAGCTGATGGACATCAGCCTTGCCTGCCTCCTCACGTGGAGTGTGATTGAGTGGGTTTGAGGAATGGCCCAGGAATGGATTTTTTAACTTTTAAACTCCTCTGTGATCCTTTTGTAAATGGCCTTGAGCCACATATTAAGAAGGGCTGACCCAGGGGAGGAGGCTCATTACTGTCTGGTGCTCTCAGGTCATCCAACAGGTGTTTGCTGTGCTGGGATATCTGCCAGGCCCCAGGCTGGACACCTGCAGTCCTAGTGGGGACACACTGTAGGCCCTGGCCCCAGGGGGCTTATTGAAATGGAGATACAAGTTAAAAGGGACATAGGGTGACATGTGCTGTAGGAGCACAGAGTGGAAGCACGTCAGTACTCAGTACTGAGGGGCCCAGCGTGTTCTCCCAGGGGTGAGCTGGAATTAGCCAGTCCAAGCAGTGGGGGAGTAAAAGACAGTGAGGCTGGCACTTGGGGAGACTGTTGGAAATGCATGGGGGCTGAATGCGGTTTCTTGGAGAATTCTGCAAGCACTGGTTTGTGTGAGTCCAGTGCTCAGGACTTTCTCAGGCCGTGGGGGGCACATGAAGAGGCTTTGGGTCTGCCTCTTGCCGCAGAGTCCGTGACAACTGAGGAGGGAAGATCGGAGACATACATGCCCCCCGAAGGTCATGTGGGGCAGGGGCTATGTCACTTGGCTCAGTGTGGATGGTCGTGGACACTGAGTCAGTTGAGATCAGCAAGGGGACCCATGCAGCCTGGAGGGGTGAGAAGCAGAGGACATTATGGAGGCTGCAGGCTGTAGGCTGGCAAGAGGGAGTGGCTGCGGCCAGACCTGAGAGGCGGGAGGGTGTTCCAGGCGGGGACCAGTGTGGCCATCTGGACCTCTTATGGGTTGGTTTGTGTCTTCCACAAAGGCAGGATGAAGTCCCAATTCCTAGTGCATCCAAGTGTGGCTTTATTTGGAAATAGGTTCCTTGCAGATGTAGTGAGTTAATCTGACTGGTGCCCTTAGATGTAAAGGAGAAGAGACGCAGAATAGTGATGTAGGGAGAAGTATGTGCTGTTCGAGTAGAGATTGGAGACCCACAGAGATGAGCCAGGGACTGTCGGGAGCCACCAGAAGCTGGAAGAGGCAGGAAGGAGCTTCCCTTAGCCCTTTTGGTGGGAGCATGGCCCTGTAGACACCCTGATTTTGGACTTCTGGCCTCCAGAACTATGGGACAAGGCATTTCTTCCTTCCTTCCTCCCTCCCTTCTCTCTTTCCTTCCTTCTTCCCTCCCTCCCTTCCTTCCATCCTTCCATATTTAATTAGTTTCAAGTGAAAGGCTTCCATGACCAGAAATCGAAACACTTCTATGGCTTTAAGCTGCCCAAGTTGGGTTTCATGGCAGTAGCCCCAGGAACGGGCTTTGATGCAGGAATTTGGGGCCCTGGTCCTGCCCGGCTGGCAGGCAGGCAGGCTGTTGGCTGGAGCTCCTCAGATGGGGCCTGGCAGAGACTGTGTGGGGCCCCTGGTGTTGATCAGGAAGGGTCATTCAGTGTGGAATGTTCACTTGCCAGGGGCAGTGAGTGTGGAATGTTCACTTGCTCTTGCCCCGCCCTCTGGCCTGCCCTTGGCTTTGACCTTCCTCTCCCCAGGGGAGCCCCGTGGGAACTAGAATTCCGCTCGCCGTGACCTGCATGGTCACCAGGCTGCTGAAGGGGAAGAAAGTTCTGGGTGACAAGAGCCTCCTTTGGTTTCAGTGTTTGAAGAGACAAGACGAGAACTCAGGCCCTTGGTGACACTAATGCCAACAAGAAGGAAGTCACTCTTGAGTTTAATTGCCTGAAATAATTTCTCCCTGGGGGTGGGGATGTCCAGAGGGGGAGCTCTTTGAGAGGGACAGAGCCACATCTCACTGGGAAATCGTGGCTCACATGTCTGAGGGTCACTGGGCGAGGCCATTTTAGGATATAAACTGGGAAGCCTGCTCCTGGGGAGACATGGGATTTCTAGAACATTCTACCATAGAGTTGCCTGGATATTCCTTGCCTGTGGTGTTCCAAGCTCTGAAGTGCCCTAGAGGCTTTGAGAGTTTGTACGGTCCATGGAGCAGTGGGCGGACAGAGGTCTTCTTCCTTTTCCCCTGTGACCCAGACTCTGGAAGTCTCTTCTGGCTGGTGTCGTTTGGCCTCTCCAAATCCTGAACTCAGAAGCTAAGGGCTGATCTCATGTAGCTTTCGTGGAACCAGCTGACCTTTGTCCCCTGATGACGAGGATAATGAGCCCCTCCCTGCATTCTCCTCCCTGTGACACCAGAGCACCCAGAGTCGTGGGGAATGCAGGGCTGAGCTGGGTGTGCATGGCCTCCTTGAGCTTGAACCTTACCCCAGTCCTTCCCAAAATCTCCATGGAAAGCTGTGCTCGGGGACCCAGCCGGACGTCAGAGCCCTCAGCTGGCCCTTGTTGGGAGACTAGGCCTTCTGTAGGAACAGGCAAGGGGAACAGATGGGTGATCCCAGGAGTGCTGGATCTCTGAGGGGGTGAGGGATCCAGGACTCTGTGTTTACGTCCAGCCTTGCCCCGTGCTCAGTAGGCAGCTTCCAGCAGGCTTGGTCACCTCCGCTGTGAAATGAGTGAGCTGGACTAGTTAATTTCTAAGTTTTCTTCCAGTACTACAAATCTCTAAGACAAAAATAACCAAAACAAGTTGCGGTTTGGGGCCATGAGTTCGAGGATCTGGGAGTGGAGCCCATCTGTTATGAGCTTGGTGAAGCCTTTCGGGAGAGAAGGTGGAAAGATCTGTGTCTTGGCATCTGGATAGCAGTTTTGCTGAAGGGTGTTTAGGCCGGAGCACACAGGGCAACAAACCAGGCAGAATATTCATGTTATTGCTGCTCTAGCCTCTGTCCTTGGCTCTATCTTCCTCCGTAACCTTCTCTGAGTAGACTTGGGGGCAAACAGCTTCTCTGGTCATCTTGGCGGCTGGAGGTGTGCTCTGCTAAGGACACCTTCTGAGCATGTGTTGGGGAGGCTGGGCACCGCTAGTGGGGCCGAAGGGGCCGCCTGTGGTCACACAGACCCACACGTGGAGCCCTTCAAAGCTGCAAAAACATTAGCTCTGATTTCAGCCGAGCAGGACAAGCGAAGTGTCTCTCTCGCTCCATCTCTGTGACACGGTCAAAGCGACTTTCTCAAGACTTGAGTCATTTCTGAAGGGCTTATTGCTTTGCTCCCTGGGCTCGCTTATTCCAAGGACAGTGAGGACACGTGGGCACTATGGTGGCCTCTCTGACTGTGTTGCCACTTCTGAGAGCTGAGATGGGCCCTTATTTGCTCTTCCTTCAGGCAGAGCCTCTCACCCATCCTCAGACACATGCGGCCTGTGAGTGGGTTGTCTTAGGCATCCTCCTGAGGGTGCCTTTGTGCTAGGGGTGCCATGCAGGGTTACCTCCCTTCAGTGGTGGATGGGAGGAATCTGGGGATCTGGGAGGAGTCTGGGAGAGGGAGATGTGCATTGCCTCAGCCAGTTTCTGGGTGAGTCAGGACTGACTGGAAGTGGTGGGGGTCAGTTACCACAGGAGTCAATGTGGGGCTCAGCAGGATGGGATCTGGGACCCAGGAGTGTTGACAGCTGAGGCCCATTCCTGTCCCAGGCCAGTTGGAACCTCATGGAAAAAATCAGGTTACCCCCAGCATGCCCACAACTGCACGCCCGAGCTGCTTCTGGCTGTTCGAAGGGGAGAAGGAGCCCTCGGCCGAAAGACCGTTCTGGCGCACTGACTGACCCCCAAGAAACAGAGGGTTGGCATGAGTGGAGTGAAGGTGAACCTTTTTGGCTCCCGTCCAAAGCTTGTTCTGTTTTGGCCCCTCGGTGAACTTGGGAATCGGCCCGGCATGTTTGCTCTGCTAGGAGATTCGTGTCATTACAGCTGACACGGCAGGACACTTTTAAACATCAGCTGATGCTTAAAATACGTTGAAGGGGGCGGCGGAGGAGGTGTCAGTACCCGCGTTTTATGGATGAATGGGGCTGGTGCAGGGGGAGTGAGGACCAAGGTCACATCGCTAGTTAGTGAGACACGGAGCAGATTCTGACCCCATCCAGAGGCCATTCTGGGTCCGGGTCTCGTGGCAGAAGGAAGCCCCAAGATGTGGTCCTAGCCCAGGCTGGGGAAAGCGTCAGATCCATTTCCCAAGCTCAAGAATCAAGCAGACTCCCCGCTGCTTCCCTGTCTTGGGGATGCGGTGGGACTGGGGAGTCATTGTTCACCTCATTTCCAAGCCTAGGTGACTCTGACCAGACCTCAGGCAGCCACACTCCTTTGGCTCTCAGTAGGTCTCTCCCTGCCTGGTGACCTCCCAGAGTCATCCTCCAGACTCTAGGGGGACTCCATGTCTTTGGGTGGGGAGGTGGGAGGTGGAGGGTGCTAGCCACCTGTCTCAGGATCTAGCACGTACCTCTCCCTCCTGCCTTCCCTCCCCCGCTCTGCTCACCCGCTCTGAATAGAGGAAATATTGTCCAATGACTCCTACAAGGATTTCTCTTCACTTCAGGCAGGGCTGATCTCTGGGAAAACTGGGTTTTCCACAAGCTGCCCCTTTAATCATTGAGTCACAGCAAGGGGTGAGGACTTCGGGTTTTACCTCTTTCAGAGGCATTTGCCTTTCAGAAGGGAGTGTTCATCCAGAACCCTGAATCCCCTGGGCATCAGTAACAAGAATATGTATATGTGATGGTTGTGGGATTGTGTGTGATTTCTCTCCATAGCGCCCAAAGCAAGAATTCCCAGGAATTAGGGATGGGAATGGGAGGTGGAGTTCTTCTGTCAATTCTCTGAACTTTACGGGTTAAAAACAATTGTCTTGAAGTCTTAATCCTTTTTAAAGGGAGGAGGAAGAGGATAGACTCAGAAGCTGGCTCACCCCCTCTCCTTTCTGGGGATTGGTGGTCTGGTGCCAGGAAAGCCAATGAGACTTGATTGGTGGGGAGCTGGCTTCTAGAACCAGCCTGTGGCTGATGGGTTTAACCAGCCCTGTGTCCTTGGGGCAACCACTCTTCAGAGTTTTCGGTTCTTGACCACTGAAATCAAAACACTTCGTCTGGTCTGTGAGGCGGTCGCTTTTGACTCCTAATCCCATGGTTCTCTCTGATTGGTGCCATTGTCATTGCATCCTATCCCCTGGGTGAATCATTTGGGGGCTGGAGTCCAACTGGGGACTAGCTGTCCTGGTGGGATTAACCTTGACTTTAGGAGCTTGGCCAGGGGGCCAAAGAACCTTCCCAGGATGGCTGCCTCGTCCACTGTACCCTGGGTCCCTTGTCCAGGGGGAAAGAGGTAAAGTCCAACCAAATGGCAAGAGAGAGGGTCCCAGGGTTCTGAGAGGATATGGATACTTCCCTTCTAGGGTCCTCAGCACGGGCATCTGCAAAGCTGTCTGAAGGCTCTTCCAAGAAGCGAAAGAACAAGGGGCCCTGAGTGGTGAACATTTACTCTGTTAATAAGGTCAAGAAAAAAATGTGACACCCAAAGAGGCTGCTGACCATTGGCCCAGTCCAGGAGTGTTCGGAGACAAGATCTAGGACCCAGAAGGGGTCAGTCTCCTGCTCTGGCTCTGTAAACTGTCTTTCTCAAGGGCTCTCAGCTATACTTGAGGCATGGCAGACGAGCTGTCTGAGTGTCTGGGTGAAGGACAGCCTGGTGAAAGATGTGGGACCCTCTGGATGCAAGACTGGTGTTCCTGACTCCTGGGTACACAAGTGTCCAGGACTAGAACTGGAAAGCGATGGTCTCTCTGGGGCCTTATTACGATGACTCATCTATATAACTCTGTATGTGTGACCGTCAAAGGTATCCTACCTGTGTGTGACTTGGACTCTGTAGTTTGAAATGGATGAGAAGACACATGGAGGATAACCTTGGCTGAGCCTTAGAAACACGTGTGCTAAGGAGTCTTGGACAGGTGGGATTGAGTTTACCTTCTACTCTGTGGAAGCACTGAATAAATTCAGCCTCTAGGGTGCCTGGGTGGCTCAGCGGGTTAAAGCCTCTGCCTTCGGCTCAGGTCATGATCCCGGGGTCCTGGGATCGAGCCCCACATCGGGCTCTCTGCTCAGTGGGGAGCCTGCTTCCCTTCCTCTCTCTCTCTCCTTGCCTCTCTGCCTACTTGTGATTTCTGTCAAATAAATAAATAAAATCTTAAAAAAAAAAATTCAGCCTCTAGAGGTGGCCTCAGAACAGGTCAGCCAAACAAAATCTCAGGTTCTGACCTTCCTTCTCCTGATCTCCAGCTTCAACACAGACTCCCTGATGCCTGGCAGCCAGGGTGGCTCAGAGCCATGGTTCTCAAACATCGGTGCTCGTTAGCATCACCTTCTGGAACATGCGGCTTACACTGACCCGCCCTTGGAGACTGGGCGTCCCTGCTTGGAAAGCCCCGCGGGTCTCGGGTACTGCCCACATGTGGCCCGGGAACTCCGCTTTGTGTCTTGGCCTGAGCTCGAGCCCATTCCTGGAATGCTTGTTGGGCAAATGACTTTCCTGTGTCCGCTTCCTCAGAGGTTAATAGTCCTTGCTTCCCATGCCTCAGAGGGCTGCCGGGGGCAGGGAAGAAGAACGTAAAACCACTTCTGGAAGCACGAAGTTCTGCGTGAGGGCGAGACATCACCCAGCTCAGTGCCTGGCAAACATTGGTCAGCAGATGCTATATGGGGGGGCTCCTTGGACTTTTGGGGAAAATGATCAATAGGAAGCTAGTGGAATTTTTAGGGACAAGGCAGGATAGGCAGGAGCAGTGGCTGTCACCCCCCCTTCCTTAGGCCCCTTATCCTGTCCCTGGGAGGCACAGACTGGCCCAAGGGAAGCAGCTGCCAGGAGATAAAGGGGTGGTTGAGCCCCAGCTCCTTCATCTTTCCACACCTATGAGACCCATCGATGGAGCTCTAGCCTTCGTGGGACAGGGTTTGCAAGCTACATGGGGGCAGGACGAACTCTGGACTGAGAGCCATGAACCTGGGCTCTGTCGCAACCCTATCCTGACCTTGGGAAAGTCTCTAAAGCTCCCTGGCCAGAGCTTCCTCCTCTGCACCTGGACTCAGGCCCCTGGTGACTCCACAGTTCTGAGTCTGTGTGAGGAGTGCTTTGGAATGGTCTAGGAGTTGGCTGGTGGTAGAGAGAGGAACTGAGCGTGGAGCCCCTGCTGGGGCCGCCGGTGGGGCAAGCTGCCGAAAGACTCCAAAGACGGCAGAGGCAGTGTCAGGAGAGAAAGCAGACCTGGTTTAGGCCATGCTCTGCCTGGCACGCGGGCCTTCCCGTGGTCTGTGGGGTTGAGCTGGGGTTGCTATTTGTGTACTCGGATGCAAGCGCCCAGGCCTGCCCAGGTCAGGGCAGCTGCCTTGGCAGCGGCACATACAGTACAGCACTGTGTGTCCCGGGGCAGACCAAGACTCATCTTACCAGGGTCTGAGCGCTTTTGGGGTGTCTGGGGTGCCCTGTGCCTTCCCCTACCTCCTCCAGGGGCCACTGGGGGGTTTCAGCTAGATGCTGGGGAGATCAGGGAGAGAGGGAAGACACTGGATTTGATTTCATGGAATTGAACTGAATTTAATCAGAGGCTCTTGAAGCCTCTGACTGCCTCCCAGAGGAGATATCAGACCCAATGGCATAGCCGCTTCTTGGGAATTGGGCTCTGGGGGTCAGTGGCACAGCTTGTTTCATTGAGAGGTTTTTCCATCAGAGTTATTTTTAGCCTGGGAAGAAAGGTCACAGGGCATGAAGGTATCACCCTTGGACTTTTTGCTCCACATTGCTTAGCAGGTCAGTGACAGCTTGACACTAAATTATAAAAACCAGGGAAGGATATGGATGTAGACACACAGAAACACATAGACACAGAAACACACACACACACACACACACACACACACACACACACACGCTCCTGTCAGGGGCCCAGGAGTGGAAATAAACAATGTGAAGTTCATGTTAAGCCCCCAAAGTCTGGGGTCCTCATCTCCCTTGGGATTATGTAGCCCTTTCACCCTTACTAGGGACAGAGGGTGTTCTGAGAATATTAGAAACACCACAGATGGTCAGACCCAGAGTATGTTCCACCCACAATCCCCACCATCATCATCACCATCACCATCACCACCACCATTTCTGCCATCCCCACCATCCCCACCAATCCCCACCATCATTACTACCATCACCACCATCCTTACCATCATCACTACCATAACCATCACCACCACCATCCTCACCATCATCACTACCATCCCCACCACCATCCCCACCATCATCGTCCCCACCATCACCACCATCCTTACCATTGCATCTCACCATCCCCACCATCACCCCCACCATCCTTATATCATCATCATCACCGTCACCACCATCCTTAGCATCATCATCACCCTCACCGTCATCACCATCACCACAGTTCTTACCATCATCCCCACCATCCCCACCATCATCATCACCATCACCACAATTGCCACCATCACCATCCTTACCATCCATCGCTACCATCATCATCATCATTATCATCATCAATAATAGAGGGCAACAGGGCCTGAGGAAAGGGCCAGATTCACCAGAGAAGCATGGACCATTGCTATTCCAAGGGCAAATGCCAAGCCTTGGGTGACTCATCCAACTTGGGAGTCCCCGGTGGGCACAAGAGTGGGGAGGGTCCAGGAGCAGAAGTCTTGGCTCAGGGACTCAGGGCTCAGGATTATTTGGTTTATCAGTGGTTTGCAGCTTTGGCTGCATAGTAGAATTACTCAAGGTTGTTTTGTTGTTGTTGTTTTGTTTGTTTTTGTTAAAGTCCTGATGCTTGGGATATATCCTAATTCAATCAGAACCTCTGAGGAGAGGGGAAGAATGGCACCAAGAACTGGGTGATTCCAATGTGTACCCAGTGCCCAGAACCACTGCATCAGAAGCATTTTTATCCTCTGGTATAGACTGGTGCTTCTCAAGCTAAAGTGAAAATGACTCACTGGGGCATCTTGTGAAACTGCAGATTCTAATTCAGTGGGTCTGAGCTGGGGCCCGAGAGTCTGCATCTCTACCAAGCTCCCGGCTGCTGCTGCTCTATAGTTAAATGGCTTCAGCCAGTTGCCAGCTGTGTGTTGGGCAAGGCATTCAGTGTCTCAGATTTCATTCCTGATCTCAGCTGTAAAAATAGCAAGAGGAAGACTTGTCTTCCAGAAGCAAGTGAGATGAAGTAAATCGAGTAAGATCAGTTAATGTCTTATTTGCATGAAATGCTTTAACATTGCCTGGCATACTGAAAGCTTGTACAAATGTATCTCTTATGAGGTATAGTACCCATATCTTGCTGCTCAGAGACTGTCAGTATCGATGAGTTAAACAGAGTTCCTGCCATTAGTTTTTCTCTAGGGAGTCAGGGGGGATAGAGATGGAAACAGAAGAATTAGGAGATAAGGAAAGAAAATTTTATTTATTTATTTATTTATTTATTTATTTAGATTTTTTATTTATTTGACAGAGAGAGATCACAAGTAGGCAGAGAGGCAGGCAGAGAGAGAGAGAGGAGGAAGCAGGCTCCCTGCCGAGCAGAGAGCCCGATGTGGGAGTCGATCCCAGAACCCTGAAATCATGACCTGAGCTGAAGGCAGAGGCTTAACCCACTGAGCCACCCAGGCGCCCCAGGAAAGAAAATTTTAACAGGTAACCTCCAGCTCTCCCCTGGGGGAGCCAGAAATTTTCCTTGTACCCAGGTGTCCCCACGGATCTCTCTCCCTGGCACTTTCTGTGGCTCTCAGGGTCTGGGGGAATGCAGGGAGGATTATCAAAGCCATAGCTCTTGCAGTCTGGATGTGGACAGAAGGTGTGTGCAGGGAGGGGTGAGGTCTCAGGGAGAAGGGGTTTCCGTGTGCACCCCTAAACATAGGTTGACATAGGAGGCTTGGATGAGGAGTAGACAGTTCTAGATTCCAGTCACCCACTGGCCACCTGCTGTCTTAGGCAAGTCAAAGACTTTCTCTAGACCTTCTGAAATGTGTCTGATGGTAATCAAGGTGGTCAGGTGAGGTCATGAATGTGAAAGTGTCCTATCAGTATAAGCGGCTCCTTTTTAATTAAAGGCCCCCGAATTTCCTCCTGAATGTGATCGCAGGTTGCTGCTATAGGGGTCAATGAGAAAATAGTTGTTCTTGGCTCTTGGAGGCTACCCTAAAAGGGGAGCCCCAAGATGTGGTTTTTCTTTGTGGGAGGCAGAGGTGGGAGTACCATGCTGTCCCCAGCAGAGGTGGGATGCTGCTTCCTCAGAAAGCATCTTTGTGAGTTAAGGGAGTCTTTGGGGCTGTGTCAGCTACCGAAAGGTAGGGTGCCAGACCTCCATTGTCCCTCTCCTGGAGCCTCCTCCTTAACTAGGTCCCAACCTGGGTGGGAGGGGACAGAAGGGATAGACCCAATCCTCTCTCCTGGCCCCATTTTACACATAAATCCCACTTACCTCCTGACGGAGGTCTCTGGCACAGACTAGGCCCCACAGACTCTCTCCTGCTCTGCTCTCTCTGTGCCCTCAGCTCTCCTTGGTAAAGCCACGGGCCCTTAGGAGGGGATCCCCTTGGGAAGGGGTTGGCTAAGGCCACTGGGAAGCCCTGGCCCTGCCTGTTTTGGGTAGCTCCTCCTCCTCAGGCCGTGTCCCCTCTAATTTAAGCTAGCAAGGCCGGCAAATGCCTGCCCTTAAGGGGACAGAGTTGAATGTGTGACTTAATAAGGCCGAGAGCCACAAGTAATCCCCTAAGTACTTGCTGTGGAACCTGAGATGATCTGGCGGGCACACACCTGTTTTCACTCCTTTGCTGCTAGCAGTGTAAAAAGCCTGCGGGTTAATGACTCTAGGAACTGACCAGGGGGTGGAATGTCCAAGCATCTGTCCTATCTTGGAAAGATCTCTTGGTGAGCCTCGCTGCACGTGCCTGCTGCAAGGTTGAGGAGGGGCTGGAAGGGATCCCTAAATTTCCCTCCCCATGGTGATCAGGACCCAGTGGAGGCTCGAGAGTCAGGGGCCAAGGGTGGGGTCCTAGAGGCGGCTTGGCTGCTCCCTCCCCCAGGGATGGACAGTGGGTGATAATTCCCAAGCCACAGCTTCCAGGTCTCGGGTGGAAGGCCGAGTAATGGCCACTCTGCTCGCCTCAGAGGGCAGCTGTGAGGAGCAGGGAGAGAGGTCCACACCTCCCTCCTGGAGGACAGGAGCTAAGTGGCATTAGATTCTTTAGGGAAGCGGAGTGAGTGCCAACCCTGTGAAACTGACCCATGGTGTTCTAATCATTTAGAACGGCAAGTTTCCACTTCGGGTGGCACGGAAGATGTTGGCAATTTGTTGGAGAATCATTTCTCTGCTGGAGAAGCAAGTCTAGAGGAGAAGGAGAGGGCGCTCTATGCAGAGGCGTCCCCTCAAGAGAAGACCCTGCTCCTTCACTCCCCGGATGGCAGGGAGGCTGAGAGCTCGGAGCAGACAGCCGCTGGGCCCCCTGCCAGCACCAGCCCGGGCCCTGGTCCCGAATCCAGCCTCTCCAACGTCTCAGCCTCAGAGTCAGCTGCCCCCAGGGACCCTGCGGGACCTGGGGAGGAAGAATCAGGCCCACCCAGAGCCCGCATCCTTCCAGCAGAAGGAGAGGGCCGGCCTGGGGAAGAGCTGGGCCGGGGAGAGGGCCCAGGACAGGAGGGGGCTGCTGGGGCGGCTGAAGGGCAGGCTGGGAGTGGCGCAGTCCCCGAGGAAGCTGAGGAGGTTCTAGGGCACCGCCCCGCACAGGGGGCAGCAGGAGGAACTGTGCAACCAGAAGGCTTGGGAGCCTCTCCTGCCAGGGAGGTCGTGGAGGTCCACGCCCCTGAGACACGACAGGACAGCCCAGGGCGTGATCAGGAGCCAGAAGTGCCAGATGGAGGCTTGGACATGGACACAGAAACCAAGGAGGGGGCCGAGGACCAGGTGGAGCCCAGCCCAGTCTCAGAGACCAGCCATGCACGGAGCTCTGAAGCGGGGGACACCCAGGAGGACCACCCCCCTGAGGCCCAGGCCCCAGGGCTGACTGAGGAGGCCCTGGATGAGGCCTCCTCTGAAGAAGAGAGCGGTGACCACAGTGCAGGCAAGGAAGGAAGAGGAGCGCCATCTGAAGAAGAATCTGAGGAGGACAGTGGCGACGGGGAGAGTTCAGAAGAAACTGGGGGCGCCTCAGAGGAAGCCGGGAAACCCCAGGAAGCAGCAGGAACCATGAGCCCTGGAGATGAGGGGCCCCAGCTGAGCTCTAAGGAATTGAATACAGGGCCCGAGGGAGATGAGGCAGAGGAGCCTAAGGAGGGGCCTCAGGGTAGGGGAGCATGAAGATTGATCCCAGCCCCTGGGGCAGCTGCGCTCTTCTGCAAGATGTGTGTGGTGGATTAGGCAGGGACAGAGTGCAGCGGGAGAACCCACAGCCAGCTCCGGGTTTGCTGGGTGGAGGCCCCAGCCAGGATGCCTGGCCCATGAGGGGCCTTTGGGCTGCTCATGAGCCGCTAAACCCAGTTTGGAGGGACCAGTGGGAGGCCGCACCATGGACAGCCCAGAATAACCTGGTCACTTCTGAGTGAGGCCCTCTGGAGCCTTCCTGTTAGGGTCCCTCAATCCACTTCAATGCAGACCACTGCCTTAACCTGAAAGACACAGGGCACAGTGTCAGGTTTTGAGGCCCTGTGGTGGCAGGCTGGTGGAGAGAGTTGTGAGTAGGGTGTGTTCAGAGCCCCCTGGGTTCTCCCCTTGAAGACTAGGCCAGGTCTGGTGGGGTGGACGGGGAGTGGGGTCAGGATGGTGATAATGAGGGACCCTGATGTCCTGCAGGCCTTGGGGTTGGGGCACAGGGGAGGGCGGGGCCGACACTAGTGATGTAGTGCATCCTAGGGATGGCCGGTGCCCCCCATGCTGTATCCGAATATCTGGCCTGGACCAAGAGCGGCTTGCAGGGTACAGGGCCTGGGCTCAGTCATCTGTCTCCAATGTGGCCCCCCCACAGATTTCCTTGCAGAATTTAGTTTCCACATTGCTTGTTGGGTACTTGCACCCTCCACAACGGGGAGGGCCTGCAGCCAGCTGGAGGCCCCCCCCATCCCCCACCCCCCACCCCCAACCCTTGCTGTGTCTGGGGTTGGGCTGTCCTGGGGGATCTTGGAGAATCTGTTCCTGAGGTGTTGCATGAGACGCAGTGATTCTTCTCTGCTCGCATCGCCTATGGGACTGGTTTCCCCTATCCCTCATGCCCAAGTCCATCCCACCCGGTAGGCCTATAACGCAGGCACCCCTCCCTGGGAGCCTGCAGGGGGTCACCGGGGCATCTCCCGCTTGGGCAGAGGAACGGTTGGCCACCCCCTGCCCCAAGACATCCAGCCGCAGCTCTTCCCACCCAAGCCCCACAGCAGCCTGTGTGATCCTGAGAAAATGCTCATTTTGTTGGGTCAGTTGTTTGCTTGGAGCCTCTCCCTGGCTGCCAGTACTGCTAGGAAGTAAGGCTGACTCCTGTACACCACTCCTGTCTCCTGCCCCGTCTTCACCTACTTAACTCCTCCCCTCGGATCTCAGCTCCCAGGTGGGGTTTCTGACCAGCCTGCTCAGACTTCACAGGTACACATCTTAGGCCCCCATAGCTTCTGGAATCTTTCGTGCCATAGCCACAACACTGACCGTAATTATCACCTTGCTTTCAAGACGATTTCTCCCCCTCTCCCCATGTGACTATAGGAAGACTCTTCAAGGGTAGGAGCTGTGTCTGTCTTGGGCACCACCGCTTTCCCAGCATGGGGCTCTGTGCCTGACCCATGCTAGGTGCTCAATTCATTTTTGCTGAATATGTGAAATGGATCATGGAGTTTAGCGGAAGCTGAGTTTGGATTTTCAGAGTCTCTCAAGATAGAACTCAGTTCAGTTGAACTTGGCAAGCCTTCCCGCGGCCCTTCCTTATGCCTTTTCCTGCCAAGAGCAAAGCCCGGCCCTTTGCTTTGCCCTAACCCTGCTCTCTGCTTCTCTCCCCAGAAGAGGCAGAGGATGTGAGTGAAGAAGCCCAGATGAGGGACCGCTCCCACATCGAGAAGACTCTGATGTTGAGTGAGGACAAGCCCGTGGATGATTACTCTGGTAACTAGAGGAAGGACCTGGGACTGGGGGTCGGGCTGGGTCTGGGCTCCGAGGCAGGCAGGTCTCCAGGGCTGAGAGCCCTGGAAATGGGGGCCCTGTAGAAGAGGCTCCCAAAGCAGCGTCCAAGGCCCAGGTGGGAGTTCTCGATTGGCAGGGAGGAGGAGAGGTGATCCAAGCTGAGGGAACAGGGCCAGGGCCAAGGACAAATCCCAGTGCTGCTGCCTGGGGCCCAGTGCCAGCCTTCATGCGGCAGCTGGGGAGGCTTGCTCGTAAGAGTTCGTCCCATCTGCTTTGGTTTTTACAGTTTATAAAGCTTTTTTCTTTCTGGCACTTCACGCTCAGAATAACCCAAGGCTTTCAGCGGGGCTCATGCCTCCTCTTCATTGACGAGCTGGCTGGAGCTCAGAGCAGCCTCGGTTTGCACAGTTTGCATGGGGCACACAGCTAGAGGGGAGCTGTGGGAGGGTCAGGTCTAGATGGCCTGGTCTGGGGCCCCAGTTCCTCCTTCTGGGCCTCACACGCTGCAGGCTCCCAGCCTCACTCTGTGAGTTGCTTTTCCCTGGAGGGAGAAGAGGATCAGGTTTAAAAAAAAAAAAAAAAGTAATGCAGGAGATTTTGAGGGTGGGAGGGAATGCCTTTTGGTTAACAATTTCCAAGGGTTGGGATGTGGACCAACTCCTGTGAGGCTGCCAGAGGAGGCGGGTGTGGGTTGGGGGGGAACATGGGGGGGCCCTGCTCCCCACTGGCCTGGGGGGGGAGCTACCCTGCAAAGTGAGCTGGTCTCTTCCTTTTCACCCTTCTCTGCCTCCAGTGGTGCTGCAGCGGCTTCGAAAGATCTACCATTCCTCCATCAAGCCCCTGGAGCAGTCGTACAAATACAACGAGCTTCGGCAGCACGAGATCACAGGTACCCTCGTGGCTGATGCCCGAGCGTGCTCTTGAGCTCTGTGAGTGGCGGCGTGAGGAACACGTGGAGCCCAGCGCTCCTAAATTCCACCCCCCAGGCCTCTGTCACGTGACCAGCCTTCCCCTCAAGAATGCTCTAACTTGCATGGGGTTTTGTGGGGATCACTTTGCACGTGTTCATGGTTCAGTAGGATGCTTGTGGTTTCCCAGAACCATGATGCCAATTTCCATCCGTCCCCCCAGAGCCCCCTGACAGGGAAGAGATCATGTGTTAAGTCTCCTAGTTGGCCCAGAATCTTTTTTTTTTCCTTTTCTCCTTATCACTTTGGTCAGCTTTCCTTGGGTCTGGATTCTTTTAAAAATTGATTTTTGGAATAATAAAAACAAGGGATACTTTTTGCCTAACCCCCCCATCAAATAGTGGAAAATAGTATGAATTGAAAAATAAAAATCCCTCTCTTGATTTTCAGCATCTCCACTTGTACCTCAGAGCCTTCCTCTGTTATAGTTTCCTGCAAATACTTCCAGACATTTGCTCTGCTCCCAGGAGCAAGCGTGTCTTTTTCTGTTTGTGTTTGACCGAAATGGTAAAAGCACAGGGCTTCGTGAAATGTTACAAATGTGACTCTAATTGTTAGATACATTTGTAGATGTATATGCAGATTTGTAGATGTATGTGAAGATACATTTGTAGGACAAATGTTTTAAAGTGTAACTATGGAGTTAAACATTTTCGCAGCTGTTGCCAAGTTGCCTTAGGTCAGACGGGTTTGTGGCCTTGATAATGGTCTGGGAGAGTCTTGTTGCCCCGCAGCCCTGCGCTTTTCCTGAGTTGTTCATCCCCAAAAACTTTCACAATGTATCTGATTGAACGGAGAGGGTGTTACACATCTTTCCCTGTGTGAACGGGCAACTGCCATATTCTCTTGCGTGATGCTCTCCATGGGATGCTCTCGAAGGCTCCAAAGTGGGCAGGGTATTTAGGGTGCCCATTACTCTTGCTTCACAGAAGAGAGACCGATGCACAGGGAAACGCTGGGTTTCTCAGGATCACACGGCTGAACCAAGAGCTGGAACTCTCGGCTCCTTCTTGGGGAGAATGCCCTATTCCATGACTTCCCGGACAGCCTCTTCCAAGCCTAAGAGGCAGCCATCCTCTTGGGCTTCACAGGAGATGTGTGAGGTGGCTGTCTCCTGTGGCTTTCCTGTCCTCCACACTGGCCTTCCCTTGAAGCCCCTGCAGACCCACCCAAGTGGCCCGCCCGAGGCTGTGGGCTGGCGGATGAAATGGTGCTGTGCAGGGAGGGCGCTCCTGCCTCCTGATCCCCGCTCTTTGAACTTGGCTTCTCTCCCCTCCCCTGTCCCGGTGCCAGGGATTCTGCCTCCCTGCCTGCAGGGGAACCTCAGCGTCTCACCTGTGGCCTCCAGCACATGCCAGTAACGCCCCCTGCTGTAGACAGCTGAAACAGCAGCCCCCAGAGAGCCCGTTTCTAGTTCTTCTCAGATGGAGCTGGAAGATCCAGTTCCCCTAGTGTCCCCCTGGACCTGGGTGAAAGACATTCTGCCTAGGATCTGTGTGGTTATAACTAGTCTGCCTATCCCTTCCTGTCCTCGAGCCAGGTGTTGGCACTCAGGGAGGCAAGCAACTCATCGTGTGTGTTTGCCCCATTCCCGAGAGGAATGGGGCAGGGCTGTGGTATCAATTTCAGGCAATTATATACGTGCCTGCCACTTACGAGACACCATCTTGGTCTTCTGGGACTAAGTTTCACCTCAGAGAAAGAAAACCAGCACTTCAAGAAGCAAGGTGCAGAACAAGAGGAATACTGCCCTCCTCTTTGTAGAAAGAAGATGGGGAATGTGGTATCTGCTCCTGTTGCTTAGACCGCGCGCATTAAAATGCCTGGAAGAATACATCATGGGTGTTATGACTGAGGCAGACTGGGGATAGGGGTGAGAGACTTTCACTCTATACCCTTTTATACTTCTGATTTTTGAACCAAGAAATTAAATATATCAAAATGGGGAAAAAAAAAAAAAAGAGGATCTACTGTCCAGGGCCTATGTGCCGGGCTCAGGGGGACCAAGAGGTTGGAGAATGTGAGGTGTACGTGATGCCGGGTTGGTCCCCGTGCTGTGGCTCAGGGACACGTTGCAAGAGCAGGAGCCTGTGAGCCAGCAGCCAGTGGCCCTGTCTCCCCCACCCCCTGGTTTTGAAAGCACTGGAGGATTCTGCTTTCCCTTCTTAGAGACCCCAACTGGTGTGGCCCAGGCAGGTTGCTCTTCCTGACATTGGACACGGGGCCCAGGGACCCAAGAATTGCCTAGTCAGTGCTTGGTCCTGGGAAATAGATCGTGGTCTTTGGAGGCTAATTTGAGACTGGCCCAGAGCCCAGGGTCAGGCTGAGCCTGAGGTAGGATGTCAGGAGGCTCCCATCCAGGATGTCTAAGATTGTGTGAGCCTATCTCATGTCTTTTTCTTTCTGTTACCAATCCAGATAGCAGAGGGTTTTTTTTTCTTTAATTTTTTTAAAAAAAAATTTCTTTTAAAGGATTTTATTTATTTATTTGACAGAGATACAGACAGAGAGAGCACAAGCAGGGGGGGAGCAGCAGAGGGAGAGGGAGAAACAGGCTTCTGCTGAGCAGGCAGTGCAATGCGGGGCTCGATCTGAGGACCCTGGGATCATGACCTGAGCTGAAGGCAGACACTCAACCAACTGAGCTACCCAGGCACCGCTTAACATTTTATTTTATTTTTTATTTTTTTAAAAGATTGTATTTATTCACTTGACACAGAGAGAGAGAGATCACAAGTAGGCAGAGAGGCAGGCAGAGAGAGAGGGGGAAGCAGGCTCCCCGCCAAGCAGAGAGCCTGATGCAGGGCACGATCCCAGGACCCTGAGATCATGACCTGAGCTGAAGGCAGAGGCTTAACCCACTGAGCCGCCAAGGCGCCCCATCATTTTATTTTTAAGTAATCTCTACATCCAATGTCGGATTTGAACTCATAAACCCAAGACCAAGAGTTACATGCTTCACTGACTGAGCCAGCCAGGCATCCCCAGGTAGCAGAGTTCTAACCCCTCCCCCTGTGGCAGCTCCCTTCTCCCCTTCTGATGAGCAGTTCCTCAGATGCAAACCAAGAGGCCTCACCCACAGTGAGCTCTGAGTCAGTGTTTGTTGATGTCATCTCCTCCTTCTGGAGCCTGTGTGCCAAGGATCTGTGTAAGGCCAGAATCATGTCTCCTCACGTCTTTTAACTGGGTGATCACATTTACATAGCAAGAGACATGCCACTGATAGCCATACCCTGCCCGGTCCCACGTAGAATTCTCAAATTCTATTAGATGGACTGGGATGTGGCGGGAAGCACTGTGTCACTCCTGTACGAACTTCATCAGTCACTTCCACGTCTAATTCCTGCTGCCTACAGATGGGGAGATTACTTCCAAGCCCATGGTGCTATTCCTGGGACCGTGGAGCGTTGGCAAGTCCACCATGATAAACTACCTCCTCGGCTTGGAAAACACTCGCTACCAGCTCTATACAGGTAATAGCGGATTCTCGTGCACGTGTGTTTGGCATGGCAGTGTCCTCTGTGCAGGCACGATGAAATAGTCATGTGTGTCTTCGATAGAACAATGGGAGTTACATACAAGAAGCCAACAGCTACAGTCCGTGTTCACAGGAGAATTTGTAAACAACGGCTGGAGATGGAAACCACCCAAACATCCACAGACAAATGAATGGATAAACCAAAGGGTCTATCCGTACGATAGAGTGAGGAGTATCATTCAGTCTTAAGAAGGAATACATTTCGGAAACATGCTACAACATCCATGAATCTTGAAGACACTATGTTGAGGGAGATAAGCCAGATACAAAAGAACAGATGTCCTACAATTCCATTTAGGAGGTGCCTAGAGTCATCCAATCCACAGAGAACAGAGTAGAGCAGAGATTACCAGGGCCTGGGAAGTGGGGGATGAATGGGGACAGGTTCAGTTCAGGAGGCAGATGGTGGTGAGGGCTGCACAGTGGTATGAATGTGCTTAATGCCACCAAGCTGTACACTCAAAATGGGTAAAATGGTAAATTTCATGACATTTATTTTACAGTTAAAAAAAGAAAGAAGACACTAGCTTAGCAAACAGGGTATCCAGTTCTTGGGGCAAACCCATCCTGAAACCCCTTGCTTATCCACTTACTTTGTAGTAGGGTCTCTGTCCCAGAGGTGACTGTGTTCCGACTGCCCTCATGCCCATGCGTGCAGGTGCTGAGCCCACCACCTCTGAGTTCACCGTCCTCATGCATGGACCCAAGCTGAAAACCATCGAGGGTATCGTCATGGCTGCTGACAGCGCCCGGTCCTTCTCACCCCTCGAGAAATTTGGCCAGAATTTCCTAGAGAAGCTGATTGGCATCGAGGTTCCCCACAAACTTCTGGAGCGAGTCACTTTCGTGGATACACCAGGCATCATCGAAAACCGCAAGCAGCAAGAAAGAGGTAATGGAGCACTTGTGTCCGAACACCTTGAGTTTTGTGTTAGAAAACAGTTCAGTGGTGGGTGGTAGGCAGGCAAGGGGAGAGGAAAGATGGCCAGCGTTGTCCAAGGCAAATCGGATCCCAGTCCACGTGTACTTGACCTCTGGTTAACTTGGGTTCTGGTTTAAAGCTGACCTCAAACTCCTCCTGGTCCAGGGTCTACTTTACCAGGCCTGCTTGACCATAAGCCTGTATTAGACTTCCCAAAATTCTCTTCCAATGGGAGAAGAGTGCCACTTTGGGCCCAGCAGACACTAGGTTATGACAGAGGTCGCTAAGTGTTACTGTGACACGGGGCTGTATGCAGAGATGAGTCATCACAGGGCATCTGTAGGACTATAGGCCCAGATGGTGGATCTCAATTTATGGTTATAACTCTCATTTTGATTTTATGACCATTTTATTACTGGTAATAATATTGTCACTAATAATTATGATAGTAAATTCACCTTTCTTCTTCTGTTATGCATCAGATGTGCATTACGTTGATTGTTGTAGAAGAATTTCAAGACAGGTATTCCTAGTCTCCTCATTTTGGAAATAAGTGGAAGGAGTTAAAATATGTTGAGAACCTACCATGTGAGAGGCGGTTTTAGCTAGGTGTTTTCTGTTACTTACAGCAACATCATAATCTTTATATAGACTAGGTGCTATTGTTCTTCTTGTCATTTTGTAACTAAAATGGTGAAGGTTGGAAGCTTTTACTCTTCTGGGCTGGCCAGTGGCAGAACCCAAATTCCAGTTTGGGTCTTGGGCCAGCTCCACATCGCTTCCCCCTAAATAGCACATCCTCTCCCTCATATCCTTCTAATTCCCTGACTTCATTCCTTCAATGTCTTTGCCACTGTCCCACATCTTTTTCGACAGTAGAAAGATCTCCACTTTGAAAAAGTATTTTATTTTCCTGGAGCCTTGGATTCCATAGATTAAGACAAGGATCAAGCTATTCTTGGCTCAGGGCTGACAAGGCCCACGAGATACGCAGTTAATTCTTTGAGTCTTTAAAAGCCCAGAAAATCCCTATTGCCTTTACTTCCTTCAGTGCAGGCAATGGTTTGGTTCTGGAAGGGGGCACGAAGGGTTAGGGTGAGCCTGCTCAGCTTGACTTCTTACTCCCCCCCATCCCAAGGTTACCCCTTCAATGACGTGTGCCAGTGGTTCATCGACAGAGCGGACCTCATCTTTGTCGTCTTTGACCCAACCAAGTTGGATGTGGGTCTGGAGCTGGAGATGCTCTTCCGCCAGCTGAAGGGACGTGAGTCCCAGATAAGGATCATCCTGAACAAGGCCGATAACCTGGCCACGCAGATGCTTATGCGGGTTTATGGGGCCCTCTTCTGGAGCTTGGCCCCACTCATCAATGTCACAGAGCCCCCGAGGGTGTATGTCAGCTCCTTCTGGCCACAAGACTACAAGCCCGATACCCACCGGGACCTGTTCCTCAAGGAAGAGATCTCTCTTCTGGAAGACCTGAACCAGGTGATCGAGAACAGGTTGGAGAACAAGATTGCCTTCATCCGCCAGCACGCCATCCGGGTCCGCATCCACGCCCTCCTGGTCGACCGCTATCTGCAGACTTACAAGGACAAAATGACCTTCTTCAGCGATGGAGAGCTGGTCTTTAAGGACATTGTGGAAGACCCCGACAAGTTCTACATCTTCAAGACCATCCTGGCAAAGACCAATGTCAGCAAGTTTGACCTTCCCAACCGCGAGGCCTACAAGGACTTCTTTGGCATCAACCCCATCTCTAGTTTCAAGCTGCTGTCCCAGCAGTGTTCCTATATGGGGGGCTGCTTCCTGGAGAAGATTGAGCGGGCCATTACGCAGGAGCTCCCCAGCCTCCTGGGAAGCCTTGGGCTAGGCAAGAATCCAGGTGCTCTCAACTGTGACAAAACAGGGTGTGGCGAGACCCCAAAGAATCGCTATAAGAAACACTAGGTCATTGTGTCTCCGTTCTGGGGTTCCTGTTGGTGAATGAGCTTTTGTCCTAACTGTCTGAGAAGTCCTGGTTTATTAACCCTTTGAGCCACACTGGCAAGAATCCTTACATGCCGGAGATTTGGGAGTTAATTGAGGCCAGTGGTGGGGGAGCGTGTGGGTCAAGGGAGGCGAGAGGAAACTGTGAATTATATAGTGTGCCCATCTTCTTGCTTCCGTGGGGGGCCTGACTAAGGCAGGTCAGGCCCCGCCAGCTTTTCCTGGGTCCTATTGCAAAGGGACAGAAAGCAGCTAAATTCTAGTGTATACTGAAGTGATACATGTCCAGCTGAAAGCAGCTGAAATTCTCTTTTATGTCTCTAAGCTGGGAAAAAGAGGGAAGACTTGATTTCTGTAGGGCTGCTTGGGTCCTTCGTGACTTCCTCTCACGCAGTCTCCTGGCCCTCCTCCTTCTAGGCCCTCCTCCCTCCTTCCTCATGGGGCAGGGGAACAGCTCCACATCATCGCTTCCCCCTAGGATCCCCTTAGGATACCAGAATGCTGAGAGAGAACAGGAGTCCCCTGGGCCAGGAGAAGGTGCTGCCTTCCCCCTGCCATTTCTCTGATGTAGTCCTCTAAGCTGGTTGAGAAGCTCAGTCCCCTTCTCGGCCCCAAAAGGAGGCTGAGTGTTCCATGCAAGTACCAGAGGGGCTCAGAGGGTTAGTTGGTTTGCAGTGTGTCTTTGTCTATTGCATGTCTTGGAAAACTCAGACCCCAAAGGCGGGTTTCAGAGGGGACGATGGAAACCTTGCTCCTTTTCCTGAGGGTCTTCTCTGGGCAGCCCATCTCCCCCAGACGAGGAGGAGGCAGTTTCCATCCCTTCCCTGCAGAGACGCTCTGCAGAAGAGTCGTTCCCTCCTGGTTTTCACACCATGGCTTTTCCTTCCCCTTCTTCTCCATTCCCTGATGTGCCGACACTCAAATCTTAAGAGTGATTGCCCACGAATCAGAACCAGCATCAGGCACTCGGTGCGGGCGGAAGCCAAGGCTTCACATTCAGTGTCCACCTGAATTGATACTGGTTTGCACCACGCGTACCACAGGGAAGCCAGTGCCTTCAAATCCGTGTGAATATGCATGTCCTGCCTTGTCCGAGAGAGAGAGAGGAGGGAGACAGCAGAGGCCAACAGGCACGGAGAAGGGATGCGCTGTGAGGCTCCTGCCTGGCTGGTGGGCAACCCCGGAGGGCAGCAGGAAGTGGAGGGAAGGAACCTTTTGATGAAAAGTAGGTGAGTGAATGGTTTGTGCAAATCCAGGAGACCTGGCCCTGGGCTGCCCTCTGCGGCACCTGCGGCCTCATGAGCCAGTCTCCCTTGGGAGTGAGTGATTTGGGGGGCTTCAGCATGAGGCCTCAGTCAGAGCCTACCAGCACCAGGAGGTCACCTTGGACCAGAAGGAAAGTGAAGATGAAGGCAGACGGGAGGCACTCCAAGGATGAGGCTGTGGAAGTGAACTGCTGGTCAATCAGATCCGGTCCCCGTGGAGAATTCGGAATTCCTGCTTCCCAGAAGGATTAGCACTCGGGTGCAAGCTGCAGCAGGGCCTGGAACCTCCCACAAGTCAGCCAGAGGCGCCAGAGCCTCCAGGACATTGCTTCTAAGGACAGAGCCAAGCAGAGCGCTGGGGTCTGCTGGGGCGCCCAAGGAGTCTGGCGACCAGGGCCCAATGAGCTGCTTTTCTTCTCATTAAAATCCACCCTTGCCTCACCGCACCTACCGTCTCAAGAGTCTGCCCTCCCGCCTTGCTCCCTGATGCCCCCAATGCCTTCGAGCAGCTCAGGCAGGTCTGGTTTTCTCCATGCAGCGGGGTGGTGCACAGTGCAGACCCGTCCCAGCAGCCGATGCCCCTGTCACTCTGGGGGAAGTGGGTGTGAGGAGGCCAGTACCTTCATTCAGGATCTGTGTTTTCATGGGGCGGGGGGTGATGGGGGATGACATGACCAGTGTGATTGTTTCTCCCTTTCTTCGTTCCATTCATTTGCCTTTTCTCACTCCTTTCCCTCTCCTTTCTCGTTGACCTGCCTTTTCTCTAAATTGCCAGTAGGCTCATCAGCCGGCCCGCCTGGGCTTTCCATGCTGTTTGGGCCCTGCTCTGTGGATGTGGATTTCAAGTAGAATTCTGACTCTTTGGTGGTGGGGGTGGATTGGGACCTGGGGTAAATTGAGGATCCTGAGATTTCCCCCCAAGAGGAGTTATTTGTGTTTGTGCCTGAACAGTGTTATTTCTCTCCAAAGTGGAAGCTTTCCAGGGTTAATGCCATTCTGATTTCATCGGGGAGGAAATCTCAATAAAGTTCAATCTCTCTGGGACATCTCATGCTTTCTCATGGTCTCCAGCCTGCCTAATCCCTTTCTCTTCCTCTTAGACTGATTTCTATTAACACTTGTTTTTCAAGCAGTTTGAGGCCCACAGCAAAGTGGAGAGGGAGGTAGAGGTTTCCTGCACGCCCTTGCTCCCACGATGCACAGCTGCCCCACTAGCAACACCCCCACGGGTGGGACATGTGTTCCCACCGGTGAGCAACACCCCCAGCGTGGAACATGTGTTCCCACCGGTGAGCCGATCCAGACAGGCCAGAGTCACCCAGAGTCGACGTGTTAGGGTTCGCTCCCGCTGATGTGCATTCTGCGAGTTTGGACAAGTGTGTCACCATGTGTCTGTCCTTAGAGAATATGGGGTATTCCCACTGCCCTAAAAATCCTCTGCGCTCCGCCTGTTCATCCTTCCCGTCTCTTCCCAAACCCGAGTGCTACTTTCTAAGTTTCTTAGGGATAGATAGATAATCCACGAATTGCCCACTTGTGTTTTAGACACCCCCAGCGGCTTCTTCTCTAGACCCCTGTTGCTTCTAGCCCCCCCTCCATGTCAAAGATGACCTTGAAACCCAGGTTTCCCGTTGTAGAATTGGAGATGAGGACGTCTTCTCTCCTCAGCCCCTGGCTGTCGTTCTCCCTGATGTCTGTGGTGGTAGCCCGTTCATAGGAACTATGGAAGCGTCTGTCCCCAAGTCTCTCAGAGAGGCAGACACACCACTTTGTCCACTCTCTCTGTGCCCTCAACCATGCCGCTGCCCACTTGGTAGCTGAAGGTTCTGGGGAGGGAGCTGGAGAGTCTGGGCCGAGTGGAAGGACAGTGCCTCTTCTTGGCTTCTGCTGAAAGTGGTTCTCCCTGTGCCAGGATCCTGGGCTTCCTCCTTGTACTTGTTTTTAAAGGGAACTTACACTGTCCTTGACTCCCCAACCCTGTGCCCCTCAGAGCAGAGCTCCTTTACTTTGAAATTTTACCCCTGGGGTCCTGAGGACCTCACACCCTGGTTTAGAGCGTGTTTGCAAAGGAAGGAACTGGGCTCTGGGGAGCCAGTGGGAGGCTGGAAATAGGGGGTGTGTGAGACTGAACAACGTGCCATCATGAGGGGGTCAGCACAGGGAGGAGAATTCGGTGGCCACCCGCTCTGGGTTTCCTGTCGGGAGAGGCTGATCTCAGGGTGGGATCATTGCCTCCCTCTCCCCTGCCCACATCTGATTCGGGGGTCCACAGTCAGCAACGGAGTAGCCTGACCTAGATGAGGCCACTGCCACCCTCCCCCAGGTCAGCTCTCCCGCCCATGACTGCAACCAGGGTTTTCCCATGACTGGGAGAAATATGGAGCGTTTCCCTGGAAAAAGGAAAGTAGGTGAGGATAGATGTTTCAAAGATAAACATCACACACTAGAACCTGCCAGCATGTTCAAAATTGTACTATTTCACAAGCCCTGTACCCTACTGACCACCTTTACCCTGTCTGCCATGAGGATAGCTGGATGCCACGGAGAAAGCAAAATTGAAGACCATTCTAAACCCAGCCTGATGATAGGAGGGGCCTAACGGACAGGGGATCTCCTTGGGGATGTGTACGTATCTGAGTATGTGGGGGTTACCTGTGGCTCTACGTACAAGGCGTGTGCAAATGCCTGCACGGAAAATCGGCGTGTGTGCAAGCCCTCGTGTATGTGTTTGTGGCCAAAAGATCTCCGAGTATGTAGCACAGCGCCCAGCACGGAGGGCTCATTACCTGCAAGCTGTCAGAATGAAGGAAACAGTAAGCAGTTTTGGGGTGAGTAAAGAAGGTGTCTGTGTGCCATATGTGGTGTGTAGAGGGTCCTGGAGGGGAAAGGTATGTCTGGGTGTGGCTGTGAAGAAGTAATTGTATGAATGACGTGTGGATGACAGGTTATGGGAGCACGGATGTAGGCAGGTGTGTGCACGAGGATAGATGGATGCCCCAGCCAGGGGTAGACCCAGGAAAACCCAGCCATAGGAGGACACCTCCGAGGCCCTGGCTTTGCAGTTGCAGCCCCTCCTCCCCAACCTTGTGAACTAAGGGGAAGTTAGAGCCTTCAAAAACTTACAAGTACTGGCAATGTTTTGTGCTGATTCTACTGTCTGTGACATTCGACTCGAGCTTCTCCCAGTCCAGGGAAACCTTAATTTTTCTTGAGAAGATCATAAAGGCAATAAAAGAGAAGCATAAGAAAAACAAGAAAATCAGAGTAGAGATATGAATTTGCCTGTAGCAAAGGTATATCCCACAGGTTCTAAGTTATTCCCTGTATCAAAGGATAAAAAAAATAACCTGCCTAATTGAGCATTCTTCTGTGTCTGCTTGCACTGTGGAAACTGTTCTGTTTTCTCATCATTTCAGGAGGGAAGAGAACCAGCTTCTAGAGTTTTGCCAGGAACTGGGCTAGAGACCTATAGACATTCCCACAGTTACACTTGACGTGATGTGGTAATTCTAACAGCCACACGCCAGGCCACAGGCCAGGTATTTTCCAGGTATTATTTCGTCCAATGCTCACACAACCCCACAGGTAGGGAGCCATCTGCTTTGGAAAAGACTAGAGACTCTGGAGTCGGATGGCTTAGGTTTCGTCCCGGGCTCCAGTACTTACTGGCTGGGCAGCATCAGGCAAATGACAGTTTTGTCCTTCAGAATACTCAGCCATGAAATGGAGATACAAATAGCCCCCCCCCCCCACACCTCCCCTGCGGGGCTGCGCGGAGGATGACATCACTTAAAACATGTAGTGTGCTTGAAGTAGTACGCAGCCCACAGCAAGCATTCCATGCTGTTACTAGTCTTCATATTTTACTGATGAGAAGACTGATGGTCAGAGCGGTGGGGAGGTGGCGTGTGGAAGTGGGAGGGCCAGAATTCCATCTGAAACCTGACTCACAGCAGGGTAGGCGAGCTTACTTGCCCAGGGTCACATTTGGGGACACTGGTCTTTCTGATCCCAAGGCCTTTCCCTCCTCTTCAGAAACTGGCAAACACACAGAATTGCCTGATTTTTTTAATGGTCCGTCAGCACCTTGACACTTGATGGTAACAAAATTTTAAAACACTTAAACATGATTTGCATTAGAAAATTTATTTATTTAAAAGATTTTATTGGGGCACCTGGGTGGCTCAGCAGGTTAAAGCCTCTGCCTTTGGCTTAGGTCATGATCTCAGGGTCCTGGGATCGAGCCCCGGTATCAGGCTCTCTGCTCAGTGGGGAACCTGCTTCCCCCTCTGCCTCTCTGCCTACTTGTGATCTCTGTCTGTCGAATAAATAAATAAAATCTTAAAAAAGAGAAAAATATTTTATTTGAGAGAGTTTTCACATTTGATCCTTACCCTGATCATCTTGTAAAGTAGATGGAGGCAGGCATATCTATTATCCTTAAATCCAAATCCAGCACGGGGAAGCTGCATCTCCAGAGAAGTCCAAGTTCACCCAGCTAAAACATGACAAACCAAACGAAATGGCCCATTTTCTACCCATCCCACTATCCCTTCTACTACATTCGATCACACTGATTTGTGTTAATATGGAGCCTAGAGCTATTTTGATGCTACATTTTTCTGACACACAAAAGAGTGACTTTATATTTGTGAGGAGTGCAGATTATTTGGGTTATATATCCATTTTCTCCAGACTTCTGAATTTTTTCCCCTATCAAAACTTCAAAAGATTTGGAGTGTACACAATTGTTCAGGTGTAATCTCTGCCCTAGGGGAGCTAACCATCCAATTAGGGACACAAGGCATGTAACTGGAGTGACCAGGCAGATCCTGGGGTAAGACCGGCCACATGTCCCAATCACAATACAGGACACATAATGGGGCAAAGGACTTTCTTTCTCCCTTGTAATTATCTGAAAAGTTCCACCCGTTCACACAGACTATTTAAACATTTAACAGATTACCTCTGGGGAGGAGAATCCCTTTACATCAGGACTCTCCTGGGAATACTGGGACACCCTGGGGATTTGGAGCTTAGAAAGGGAATGGAATTCTAGCTCCACTCTAAAAGACTGGTCAGGTTTGGAAGGGCAGGGAGGAGGCCCATGCATCCTGGGGGAAGACCAAGGGTCCAGACTCAAAAAGGAAGACATCTGTGAATGGCCAGTGATCAGTCAAGGTGAGATGACATGGGTTAGGGAAACCTGGCCCTCAAATGGAAGCTCAAGGAGTCTGGGCTTGAGGCCACTGCAAGTTTCTGGACAGAGGGGGCCATGAAGAAGCAGGAAAAGTCTGGCGGGCAGCAGCAGCGGGGCTCACAGAGAGACCAGAGGCTGGCACCAAGAAGCCTATTTCTGCAAGCCAGCCTATGTGGTCCACGGTCTGCTGCTTGGGGGCCGTCAGGTCTCTGTCCTCCCCAGATGCTGCCCCAACGTTAGGAGCTGGGGACCAGTGCTGGAGCCCCGTAAGGAGGCTGTGGAGGAAGCCCACCTCAGCAGTCTGGTCCTCCTTAAGAGCCCCTCTCGGGCCCTGGACCCCGGTGCTCCTGGTTGACCGCAGCTGCTCCTGGCCCCGCCTCGGGTGCAGATCATCCGACTGGAAAGGATCCCGGGCCCGCGTCCTCACCGCAGCGTGGCCCGCCTTCCCCGCTGCACCCCCATGCTTTCGAGGGGAAACTAAGCCTCCGAATAGGGCGTTCTGGACCCGGGACGAGCGCGTGGGGGAACCGGGCCCCTGGCCGAGCTTGGCCTCGTCCCTCAAGCCGGCTCCTTAGCACAAACCGCTATCCCAAAGAGCAGTTAGCTACTGTGAACCCGCGGACCCCCCGCCGGGGGAACAGAGGACCCGTGCCCTGCCAAGACCCGCCCGCGGGATCCCGCCCCGCGCGTGCGCTCGTCTCGCGGCTGCGGGCCCGGCCCCGCCCCCTCCAGAGCCGCGCGCTCCCGAGTCACGCGTCGAGGCTCGCGCATGCGTAGACGTAAGGCGGCCCTTCCTGGAAAGAGGGGCTCGGCGAGGTGGCCTGCGCGGTGACTCAGCGCACGGGTCCCGCTCCCCGCTCGCTGGGCTTCGCCCCCTGTGCACTCCATGGGCCCCAGCAGTTCTGTGCGCTGTCCGGCCCCTGGCAGCTCTGAACGTCTCGGAAGTTTTGATTTGGGACCGGGAAAGGCTTTGAACTTGCTGAGACTTATGGGGAGAGGCCACCGGTTTCCGGAGCCCTTTGGGGGACGTGGAGAACGTCAGAGACATTGGTGTGGCCGTTATCAGGTTGTGGTTTGAACCTGCGGCCAGCCCAGACACAGATTTTACAGAGATTGTCTCACCTCCCTTACCTTGCCGGAAACTCAGAGAATTTGGTATCCAAACTACCCTTTCGTCCTGACCTTGTGTATTAGAAACCCAGTCCTCCCTTTGCACATTGTAGTACCTCTGGGTGAGGGTGGATGGGAAAGCACTTGGGGCGGGTGGAAATTCCAGATTTGGAGGGTAACATTCTCATTGGAATGTCTTTCTCATGGCTCTTGGGGTTCCTTGAGTCACTTGTAGGAGCTAAAACGGATTCCAGAGCTTCTGAAATCTCCCATTATTAGTCCTTAGCCTTTCTTTGAAAGGTGTCCAGTGACAGGGATCTCAGTTCAGGGTTTTCTTTTGTTTTGTTTTTTAAAGATTTTATTTGTTTGACACAGAGACAGCGAGAGAGGGAACACAAGCACGGGCAGTGGGAGAGGGAGAAGCAGGCTTCCTGCTGAGCCGGGAGCCCGATGCGGGGCTCATCCCAGGATCCTGGGATCATGACCTGAGCGGAAGGCAGATGCTTAATGACTGAGCCACCCAGGCGTCCCTCAGTTCAGGGTTTTCTGACAGGATGCTGGTCCCTCTGCCCTAGAGACTAGTTGTGAGAGGCCATCATTTCCCTTCGCAGCCCTGTGAGGAATGCACAGGGGCAGTGTGTACCTGCTTCTCTGCTTGGCCCCCTGGGCATACCAGAACATAGGAAGGGGCTTTTGTGGCTAAATCAGTGTTGGCCGTTTGGTTACTTGTAATTTCCTGGGTTTTGTTGGCTGTTGCTTTGGAGTGGAGATCATGTGGGCATCTAAATCCCAGGGAATTTGGGAGGAAAAGGGAAGTCCTTGGAAAAGAGTTAGGTGCCCCCTGGGTAAGGATGAGTTGGGGTGGGGCTTAGCTGGCTAACCTGCCCTCTGCACTAAGAAGCTTTATTCCCTTACATGTGTCCCTTTTCTGGATTTAACTTCACAGAGCACCCAGTAGTGGCAGGGAATTGTAGCATTAGAGAGCCTCGTGGTCCATTCTGCTCTTTTTACAGATGAAGAAGCTGACACCTAGTAAAGCAAAGAGCGTTCAGGGTCACAGAATCAGCTGGTGGCAGAGATGGGACACAAGTCTCCTGATTCCCAGGCCTGTTCTCACTCTCCTACACCATGTATGTTAGGGGCCAGCACAAAACAGATGGCACATTTTGAATGGGTAATATGAGGCAGAGTGTGGGAAACACACCCTGGAGCTAGTAACTGGGATCTTACGCCTGGAGGCAGAGAGGCCATGTGGAGGGTCATCTTGCTAGAGCTGGGACTTCCAAGGGGCTCAGGAAGGCAGTTGGGGGAATAAAAACCCACTGATTTGTCAAGGCTGTCCATGGACCAAACCCAGGGGGAAGTCAGAGGGTAAGAGAGTGTTGATTAGTCTATACAGGTAAGTCCTAAGGCACAGTCCAGGGGGAAAAGGATGCAGAAAGGACCTGGAGGAGCAAATGAAAGTTATCTGCCATAACCTGCAAACTTACCTCTACTGGTTTATTAACAGTTTACAGGTCTGTGTTAGATATGTCCGTTGTCCTGCTGCATTTTCTCTAAACCCCATTTTCTCCACTTGACAGATAAGGAAAACGACTGGTGAAACAACTTGCGGAATGGAGATGTGAACAGCCAAGCTGCCACCTGCCTCTCCGGGATCTTGTGTATGGTAGTTCCTCTATGGACGTTTATGCAATGGGTGCGTGAGTGAATGAGTGAGAAGCAAATACACATAGCATTAGATGGTGCATCTCCCTGAAGATCCTTTGTGGGCCTCCTCTCTGTGGGCCTGGAGGCTCTCTGCGGAGGTGAGTCCCCTGCCTCTTGGTATCTCTGCTGCTGGCCTGTAATGAGCTGGTATTCAGGTTAAAGGAGCAGGTATCAGGGGTGTGTGGGTGGCTCAGTGGGTTAAAGCCTCTGCCCTCAGCTCAGGTCATGATCTCAGGGTCCTGGGATTGAGCCCCGTATCAGGCTCTCTGCTCAGTGGGGGAGCCTGCTTTCCCCTTTTTCTCTGCCTGCCTCTCTGCCTACTTGTGATCTCTGTCAAATAAAGAAAAAAAAGAAAAAAAAAAGAAAGAGCACGTATCTAGATCTGAAAACAAACAAACAAACAAACAAACAAAAACAAAAAAAACCTTGGACTTCTGGGCTTTCCTAGTGGAAGCTTTTGGAGTTTTCTCTTCTCTGAAGCCATCTTGATCCAGTCCTGATTTCTGGTGCCCCCACAATCTGGGCAGGGGTCCAGGGTGCTGCCTCTTCCCTGCTCAGCTACTACCCATCGCTCCACCCACTAGCTCAGTTCTGCTAACTGCATCGCTGGTGCTGCTCCCAGAACATGGCGTTCTTCAGGGATGAACCAGCTACCAGCGAGGTGTGGGGACTTTTACCAGCACCCCTACAATGGCCTAGCTGTGGGGCAGAAAGTTCACTGTAAAGACTTCATTTCCTTTCACTGTGGTCCCTCTTCCTGCACCATCCCCTGTCTTTACAGTCCTCTTTCATTGGCCTTTTTCTTCCTGGAGAGCCCCACTCAGTCTTGTACTTGTCACTCGCTCCTTGTCCCAGCTCCTCAAGCTCAGAGGAAGAGGCTAACATAGATCGATCTCCTGCGGGGCACCCGCCACGGCTCCCCACGGGTGCTCTGCATCTTCCCATTTCATTTCTTGGTAGGACACTAGGTAGAGAGTGCTAGGGAGGGGCCTTGCCAATGGAAGTCCAAGACTTTAGTTGGGAAACTGGTTCAACATCACCCAGCTGTTTGGGGTAGAGCCATCATTGGACCTGTGGTCTACTCCAAGGCCGTCCTGGCACACTTCTCACCCAGAATGAGCCTGCTGCGGCAGTGTTTAGGTTCACGTTGACCTTTGCTCTTCCGAGCCTCTTCCTTGTGCCATGGCCTGTGTTCCTGGGGCTTGGGCCTGTCAGATGTGCTGTTTCAGCACACCCTGGTACGTTTCCGCATGGATCAGTCTGACGTTTGGTTCCACCCATGGTCTGTGTGTCCTTCTTCAGTCCTTTGCTGACGCCAGCTCCTCCGTATGTTGGCCGGCTGACCTGTTCCTGAATGGCAGCGAGGAACCCATTCTCTAAAGCCCAGCTCATATGCCACCTCCCCGATACTGTCCCTCCAAACTCATTCACCTCCAGATTCCCAGACTCACCTTGTGTCCCTCTCCTAAAGGCTTGAGCACGTTTTTTCCTGTATTTATGGTAATTCCGATAGGCATCTTATTTACTTTGTTGAGGACAGGGACTATCCTGCAACAGTGTTCCTTTCTCCAGCCTCTCACTGAGGCCCTTACAGCATGGTAAGCCACCATGGAGTGAATGCATCAAGGGAGCTCTTTTGTGGTGAGAAGGTTTTTAAAATGAAGATGAATCCCTCAACTTTACAGGCTGAGTTGGCTTAAAACAAGATTCACCTGCAGGATAAGTGTCTGGGCTCGGTCTGGAGGTGAGTGGCGGAGGACAGCCTGTGGAACTCTCTCGAGGAACTTGGAATCTGGGGAGACGAAGAGACATGGATGAGGGCAGGCAGTGGTGAACAGGCCGGGCAAATGGATGGCCCAAGAGTGGTGAGCTGTGTCCCTTGACCTCTGTCACGGGTTGCAGCTTCTCCAGGGCCATCCCCTGTGCTCCCTGGGTTCCTTATGTTTTGCTGTCATAGATAAAGGCCGTCATGCCTGTTTTCACCACCAAGGGTGGGGGAGTCCTCGGCCAGAACAGCATTACCCCCTCCCTGGGACCTGAGTTGACTCAGAGCTCCCACATCCCATGTGACCCACGACAGACAGACGCTGGGGCCCTTCAGCTGAGGACGACGAGTGTGGGCCGACATGACTCACCTGCTCTGTCGCCGCCTACAGCTCAGTTGGAAGCCCTTGGGAATCTGGGCTCTTCCCTAGGAGAGGCACGCAAGGCTCTCTTTGCAGTTAGCAGCTTGGGGGCCCACTCGTGCAAGTGCCTGTTGCTGTCCCAGGGTCTCAAGGTCCAGATGAGTGGGGAGCCATCCAGTTGCAGGGGCACGGAAACAGCGAGAAGCTGCAGCCAATCTGGACATCAGACAACCTTGGGAGTCACCGGGCCCCACCAGCTCCCCGTGTGGCTCTGTAGGAAAGGGCTTTGCTCTTTAGGGAAACATGTTTTTGATGACCCACTCCTACTGAGTGAAGTAAGCACAGGGGGGACCATGAGAGGGCAAAACCTGTCCCTACCCCTAGTGGTCTCTCAGTCTCTGTAAATCCCCCGCGGTCAGGGTGTTCAAGGCTGAACAGAGGTGTTTAGAGAGCATGGAAGAGAAAGGAGCTCATCTTGGCTGGGGGGAGGGGCCAGCGCAGGAGGCATGTGAGCTGGGCCTTGGAATTGGGATCCTCTCGGCAGACCAGAGAGATTTGCATCCTTGGAGAGTGTTATGGTGTTATTGTCAGGGGCGGGGCTGGGTGGAGATGAAGTCAGGGGGACACAGAGAGGAGGTTAGACTTGAAGGCCTGCTTGGGTCTCATAGTGAAGGTCATTTGCGGGTCAGGCGGACGCTGGACCTTCTGGAGGTGGAGGGGAGACATTGAACTGATCTGTGTTGTAGAGCCATCACTGGGGCAGAAAATACAGAGGATGGATTGGAAGGTCAAAGACGTGGAGAGATACTGGGTGGAACAGGGTTAGACCATCACAGGAAAGAACGTTAGGAGGGTTAGAGAAAAGGGTTGGATTAGAAAATCCCTAAAATGAAGTTCTGTGTCTCTGAACCCACCTGGGCATTTGGTTCCTCCCTCCCACGCCCAACACTGCTCCTAGTTGATTACCTTGATTGCTTGCTCATGCTCCATTCTGGGGGTGCTGTGACCCGTTTGGGTTTTGGCCCTATCCAGTCTCCCTGTTTGTCAGCTCCATCCACCCAGCACTTCAGGTGAGACCTCAGCCCCTCGGAGGCCAGCTGGTAGGATGCTGCGCTGTGCCCTGGGGTCCTCCCCACTCCCACCCTGGCCCTGACTTCCCTCTCTCCTCCAGCATCGTCCTTGAGTCCCCACACTGGAAATGTCCACTGCGCCATCCTTTCCATCATTCTTTCCAAGAGGAGGCATGAGGTACTATGTCTCATTTAAAGATGCTGACAAGAAGGAACTAGGAAAATGGGTTAAAGGGACCCTGGGAGGCTGGTCTCAGAGCTGAAGGTGAATTACAGGGCAGTCCCACAGAGTGACCCAGCACGTCTGAACCCCTTGATTTAAATTGAGATCAGTTCTATAAAACGTAATCTTAAAACCAGAAGTGTGTGTCTTCTCCTAATCCTGTTCCTGTAATCCCAGGCTATTATAAGCACTGCCCCTTCTCACCCTACTTGTTTGCACAACTGTCATCCCATGATCCTTGGGCCGATGGGCTTCAGCAGCCAGGTTGTTGGACCCACTGTGTGCGCACCTCGTGCTGGCTGGGATAGGGTAGAGATGCCCCCTGTTGTGTGCTCAAGGAATCAGGAGACCAGTATTTGAGTCTAGCTGGGAAAGGAAGACACACGTGAGAACCCAGCAGAGAGCAGGAAAGCCGAGCACTTAAGAGGGCAGTTAAGATTTGGTGGGACATGCAGCCAGTCCACCGAGTTTGAGGAAGGAGGAGGCAGATGGTGCCGGGGCAGGACCCAGCCCAGAGCTAGCTGGCCGTCTATGCTGGATTGCAGCCAGCCTCAGTCTGAGGTTGTGGCCAAGGTGGGCTTGTTGCTGCCCTCCCGGGGACTGTGCCCGTCTCCCAAGTGCTCACACTGTTTCCTCGGTCTGCATTTTCCTACTTGTCACGATTCTCCAACTCCTCCTTCAAGGCCCAGCAAGGCCCAGCTTCAGTGCCGCTTTTCTCGTGAAGGCTCTTCCCTTCCACCAGCCAGCATGGTGCTGATCTTACGCAGCTCTTTTGCTGATGACTCTGTCATGACATTGATTCCATCTTGTGTGTTTGTGAATGTTGTGTAGCTTGTCGGGTGCATGTTTGTGTTTTCGTCGGTTCCACTAGATTGTGAGCGTCTTGTAAGCAGGGAATGTGCCTGATGCATTTCTCAAACTCCCCGCCAGCAGCCCAGAGTGGTACCCTGTTCAGAAAATGTCCGCTAAGCAGATGAGTGATAGTTTAGCTGATTCCATTCTCCCCGGTGGACGGGTTCTATAAATTCAGTTCTGTAAAACCAGTTGGGGGAGGTGGCTGCTTTCTGGGGCCAGTTTCTGGCAGGGGGCACATGGTGAAATGAAAGGTCACTATAAGCTGGATGTGTGTGGCCACACAAGAGATGGGGAATTCAGTGGTCTCCTGGTCTTGACCTTTCAGGACCAAAGGGACAAGAGGAGGGTGGAAGTGGCAAGTGTGCCCTCCCTTAGCTTATGGAAAGAGCCTTGGAATCAGAAGAGTTGGGGACTAGTTCCAATCCCATTTTTGGTGACGATATACTTGCCTTATTGACCTTTTGGGATTGTTCTGGGAACCAAATGAGGTAAGAAATATGTGAGTTCTGGGGCATCTGGGTGGCTCAGTGGGTTAAAGCCTCTGCCTTCGGCTCAGGTCATGATCCCGGGGTCCTGGGATCGAGCCCCACATGGGGCTCTTTGCTCAGCAGGAAGCCTGCTTCCTCCTCTCTCTCTGCCTACTTGTGACTTCTGTCAAATAAATAAATAAAATCTTTAAAAAGATTTGTGAGTTCTTTGAAAAGTGTGAAGTGTTACGAGGATAGGAGGCATCTTGTGTTTTCCTCTTATTCCTGATTCCCTAGCTCTCCTTTATTCCTTCTGTGAAGAAACTCTCCAGTCACCAGCTGCTAAAGCCAGCCAGGCAGAGCCTAGCCCGTCTCCGCTGAGTTCCCGTTTAGCCTCAGAGACTAGAACCAACGTGGAAGGATGTGGTTTTTTGGCTTCCAAACCAGGTAACTCTGGGTAAGTCACTTCAGCTCTTTATGCCTCAGTACCCTCATGTGTGAGCGGGAGGTAATAATGTACTACTCCCGCCTCCTAGGGCTCCCAGGAGGCTTAACTGGGACCGTGACTATGACAGTGCCTTGTAAACTAAAGTTCTGTCCAAATGCTATGGATTTGCTGGAGGGTTCTGGATGAAACTTGCCAAGACTGTTGCACATCGAGACAGTGACATCATATGCATGTTACTGGAGCCCAGGGTGGGGCATCGAAGGCGGCCCCAAACTCTTGGGGGGCAGGGTAGAATGCAGAAGGGAGCCCCAACCACTGTCTGCCCATAGTCGACCGGATTCTGTGGTCCGACCTGAAGAAATGTCAGCTCCTGGTTTCCAAAGTGTCAGAGTCACTGCTGGGACCTCTGTGCTCCGGGGGCACCTGGACCGCAGCTCAGGAGTGGGGGCTGTTGTGACTTAGGTCTCTGTCTCTGAGGTCCCAGCTTGGCGCCTGGACATGGCATGCATTTAGGGTAAGGCTGTTGTTGAACAAAACTCAGGTAGTGTATTTTGTGGGAGCTCCAGTCATCCTTTTCTCCCTTCCTTTGTTTGCAAATTCCAGTTGTAGAAAAACAGTGCAGGAAAAAAAAAAAAAAAGCTTCAGAGAAGCGGTAGGCTCACCCATGCTGGGAAACGTGACTGGCTCGTGTTAACGAAAGGCCAAGCTTCCAAGGTGGGGTGTCACTGTCCCCGCGCTTTATTAATCCTGGGGGGCGGGGAAGCTAGTCTACTGGGAGAGGCTCTCCGAGACTGTCTGTGGTCACCTCGGGTTTGAATCTGCTCATTGTCCCTGCTGGTCACTGGAGCTGAAGGAAAACGGTTTAGTCACCAAGTGTTTGCGAGAATCTATTTGTGCTTGGCACTATGCTGGGAGCTTGGGGGAGTATGAAAAAGGTCAAGTTGTGGCTTATGTGTTGGACACACTCAGACCAGATTTGCGGAGACAAGACACCCGTGCAGGAGCAGGGGGTCCTGGACTGGCTGGCCTGTGCGCGCAGGGCCAGGGGCGCGCTGGATGATTACGGGCGGAGGAAGGCAGAGGCGAGGATCCTCGACAGCTCTCGGGGGCGGCTGAGCTTTCTGGAGGAGGTGGCAATGGGTGAAGAAGACAGAGTCAATCACTGAGACTTACTTATCTCTGCTCCCTAAAATGTCTTTTTGCCCTTTCCGGCCCCAGGTAGGGGACTCAATCTGTCTTCTGTTGCTGCCTAGCGAGTGACCAAGCTCAGCAGCTCAGCGAGGTACCCCTTCGTTTCCTCCCGGCTCTGCCACTGTGGGTCCAGGCAGGACACCCCGGCGGCCAGTGGGGGGGCAGCCCTTGGCTTGTGGAGACCACTCAGGCTTTTCCACGGGTCCCTCCATCTTCAGTCTGGCTGTCTGGCCTCACGTCCACCTCAGCTTTGAGTCTCTGACTTCCTCTTTTGCAGTCAGTGGGAGAAAACCCTTTGCTTTTTTTTTTTTTTTCCTCAAGATTATTTATTTGAGAGAGAGAGCTCGTGAGTTGGGGAGAAGGAGAGGGAGAGAGAGAATCTCAAGCTGACTCCTCACTGAGCACAGGGCCTGACTTGGGGCTCGATTTCAGGACTCTGAGAAGATGACTGGAACCAAAATCAAGAGTTGGACACTTAACTGACTGAGCCACCCAGGATCGCTGGAAAACCTTTTTTTTTTTTTTTTTAGGATTTTATTTATTTATTTGACAGAGAGACACAGCGAGAGAGGGAACACAAGCAGGGGGAGTGGGAGAGGGAGAAGCAAGCCTCCCGCCAGGCAGGGAGCTCAATGTGGGGCTCGATCCCAGGACCCTGAGACTAGGGCCTGAGCTGAAGGCAGACGCTTAAGCGACGGAGCCACCCAGGCAACCTGTGAAGCCTTTGCTTTTAAAGTACTTATGTGATTAGGTTGGGCCCACCTGGATAGTCTGGTTTTGATTAGCATAAAGTCAACTGATCAGTAATCTTATAATCACGACATCTTAACCACCTTCTGGGGTACCGATCGGGGCATTAAGCGCATTCACGTTGCTGGACAGCCACCGCCACCATCACCGTCCATCTCTAGAACTCTCCTCGTCCTGGAACACTAAAGCTCTATGGATGCAGCACTGACTCCCCATTCCCCACCCCAGCACCCAGCAACCACCGTCTCACTCTCTGTCTTTATGAATTTTACCACCCTAGTGCGTACCTCAGCTAAGTGGAATCATACAATGTATTTGTCTTTTTGTGAGCGGCTTCTTTCACTTAGCATAGTGTCTTTAAGGTCTCTCCACCGGGTGAGGCCTGAGCCAGGATTTTACTTGTTCAGGCAGGACAGGGTCTGTTGTACGTAGGGCCCACACTGTGTTTCTCCGCTCATCAGTTGTTGGGTCCTTGCGCTGCTTTCATCCTATGGCTGTGCAGGATAATTCTGCATATATAATAGTGATATGAACATGGGTGTGTAAATCTGTCTCCAAGACCCTACTTTCCATTCTTTTGGGTGTATACCCAGATGTGACATTTTTGGGTTATATGGTAATTCTGTTTTTAGTTTTAGGGGGGACCACCATGCTGTTTTCTGCAGTGGCTGTGCAGGTTACTTCCCACCAGCAGTATGGAGGGTTCTGATTTCTCCACATTCCCGCCAGCACTTGATTTTCCTGTTTTGTTTTGTTTTGTTTTGTTTTTGGATGACAACCGTCCTGAATGCGTGGGAAAGTGGTATCTTATTTCTATTTGCATTTCTCTAATGAGCAGTGTTGTTGAGCATCTTTTTTGTGCTTGTTGGCCATTTGCTTATGGGTCATGAGATCTTGATTTAGATCTTACAACCCTCGTTGCAGGAAAGGTACTGTAAAGGGGCAGAATGTTATATAGATTAATGTTTGCCCAGGGCTGGGAGGTGACAGGAGCAGCATGGGCACTGAGTGTAATGTGAACGGGCTTTCTTCTCAGGGGTCATGCAATGTGCTTACCTTACTCGTGATAGTTTCACAACTCTGCACACATACTAAAAACCATTCAGTTGGGGCACCTAGGTGGCTCAGTGTGTTAAAGCCTCTGCCTTCGGCTCAGGTCATGATCTCAGGGTCCTGGGATCGAGCCCTGCATCAGGCTCTCTGCTCAGCAGGGAGGCCGCTTTCCCCCGCCCCCCAACTTTGCCTGACTCTCTATCTACTTCTGATCTCCGTCAAATAAATAAGTAAAATCTTAAAAAAAAAAACAAAAACAACCATTCAGTTGTGCGGTTTAAACGGGTAGATTTTATGCTACGTGAAGTAACTCTATAAAGCTGTTTTAAAATGTTGCCTTTTGAAAGTAGAAATAAAACAGTAACATTGGTAACAGCAAATGTTACTGTTGCATTAGGCGGCTCTGTTGAGCAGGAGCGAATGTGACCCCCCCCCTTGGGCTGAACCCACATTCCTCCCCGGACTTCCCCTCACCCTGTTTCACTCTGGTTTCCCAAATCAAATTTTACTCATTCAATTCTGATTCTGTCTTCAGTTCTTCTAGCCCAGGGGACATTTTTGTCATCTGTATTTGGCAGAGATGGAAAGTTAGGGCAGAATCAGTCAGCTTAGGGTATCTCTGGGCCTCACGCTCTCATCCTGGACTCACAGAGGCTCACAGGATAGAGCATGTCATGGTTGGTGGAGCCCATCAGGAAGGACAGGGGGAGCAGTTGCCTGAGCTGTATTACATGGGGCCCTAAAAGTGTCCCCACCCCTGATTGCCACACCTGTCGTAACCTTTCATCGTCTGTGGTGACTGAAGTCATACTGTCCATCTGTCTTATTTGTGCTGTCAGTCTAAGCGAAGCTGGGTTTTCTTTTTTTTAAAGGTTTTATTTATTTATTTGACAGAAAGCAAGAGAGGGAATATAAGCAGGGGGAGTGGGAGAGGGAGAAGCAGACTTCCTGCTGAGCAGAGAGCCTGATGCGGGGCTTGATCCCAAGGCCCTGGGATCATGACCTGAGCCGAAGGCAGATGCTTAACTAGATGAGCCACCCAGGCACCCCATGAAGCTGGGCTTTGAGGTCATGAGAGTCAAGAGCGTCCTGAGTTGGGGAAGAGGAAAACTGTAGTGGAAGGCCGCCCTGGACATGTCGCTGTGGCTTGAGGCTGGGAAGCCTCACCACGACCTTGTGCTTCCTCAGGCTGAGAGCCTTTGGGCTTCAATCACAGGATTGTGTGTGTGTGGAGAGCTTTCCTGAGGCTTCACTGCGTCACTCTAGCTTTGCACATCTCTCCTGGGTAGATCTGGACACCCCCTTGCACACTTACTGGCCTAGGAAGAAAGATAAGGGTCTAAGAAAGCTAGAGGACAAAAAAGAAAAAGAAAAAGAAAAAGAAATGGTAGTGATATTTTGTAGAAAAAAAAAAAAAGAAAAGAAAGGTAGAGGACAGGTGCCTGGGTGGCTCAATCAGTTAAGTCTCTGCCTTGGGCTCAGGTCATGATCCCAGGGTTCTGGGATCAAGCCCCACATCGAGCTCCTGGCTCAGCAGGAAGCCTGCTTCTCCCCCTCCCACTCCCCCTGCTTGTGTTCCCTCTCTCGCTGTGTCTCTCTCTCTCTCTCTCTGTCAAATAAATAAATAAAAATCTTAAAAGAAAATAAAGAGGAGAGCTAGAGCAAAGATGGCTAATGTCTGAAGGTAAAAAGTACCAGAAGCATATTTGGGTAGAATTGGGGGCAGAGGGTTGTCAAGACCCTGTCACCCAACGATGATGCTGCCAGAGCTCCCAGACATTACTGGGAAGAATATGAGCCCTCCACCCACCATCCTTTTCAAAACAAGGTACTGGGCCTAAGAGAAGAAGTGGCCAGCCCAGGGCTGCACGGCCAGTTAGTAATAGAGCTCATGGCTCCTCGCTTGCTCTCCTGCCCGTTCCCCTCAAGTTCCCCACAGCTCCTCTAGCCTGGCCCACAGCCTCTGGTTCTGGAGCCTTCGTGGCCCAGACGGAGCCGGGACGGTGGACATCAGGGCGCCTCTGCGCACCTGAGCAGCAAGTGTTCGCCCTTCCCTATGCGGCTCCCGTGGCTCTCTGTGGAGTGGGCTCCTCTCCTCGTTCGCTTTCTCCCTTCTCAGCGGCAGCCCTCTCGGCTTCCACGCCTGCACCATCTGGAGTGGGAATTGCGCTGAGGAGCCCCGCAACGTTGCCCACCCCCTCCGCCATGCTCTGCCGAGTGTGGGCCCACACCAACGCAGATTTACTAAGTACAGAGAGTTCTCCTTTTTATTTATCTCCGATTGCTTAGAGAGAATAAAATGTTGCTTCTCAGACTTCAGTCTTTGCACTTAAATAGTGACAAATGGAAAAATGATTTGCAAGATCTTCCCCCTCGGTACTTAATACAATTCCTCATGCTCTCCTGCTCTGATCTGCATGTTGGACGAGGTCGGTAGCCTCAGTGGGTTAGAGGCCTGAACTCTGTCCCTGTGGCCTCAGCCTGCAATGCTGCTGTGGCCCAGAATTGTTCCCTGAGGTCAGGGGTCCTGGAAGGCTCTCTCTGAATTGGAAAGTCTGAACTGTGTCCCTTGTGCGAGGGGAGATGCATTTCCTGCTTCTCTCCACCTCTGTCCGCATTTCCCCCCTCTCCTCCTCCATCCCTCTCTCCTTCCCTTCTGCCCTTCTCCTCCTTCCTTCCATCTCCAGATTTCCTCGCCCTTGGGACCAAACGTCATCTGGTCACTCCCCACGCGCAGTGCCGTTTCAACAATGTGGCTGTTTTTTGCGTGCAACTCTGACAACACACTTGGCTCATTCATTGTCATCGGTGATATGAACCATCTTGGGAATGGCTCAGGTCAGAAACCCTCTCGGGAAGCCAGGCTACTCCCTGGGAGGGAATTGCCTCCTCCTTGTTGTGCTCCTGAACGTAAGCAGTGGGAAGATTGCGTTGCCTCTCGGCGCAGGGGACGGCAGGGAGCCCATGGCCCCTGAGGTCTGTGTGTCGTGGGCCGTGGCCCTGCAGGGGCACGAATCCCAGGGTGAGGTTCTGCGGGAGGAACAGGGTCAGAGGGATTAGCCCTGGAGGGTGTTCCCTGCCTGCACCATCTCTTTTGGGTACTGTCTCTTGAAGGTTGAGGTTGTGCTTGCACGAGAGGGGTTGTCCCTAGAACCCTCACCCATCTCTGCCATGAATCTTCCCGCAGCTGCTGGCCCTCTTGTCTGACAAACGTGGGGGCCGAGAAAGCAGCCATGGGGCAGTTTTTTCCACCTCATAACGGGGAGCTGCCTGTCCTGGCCTCCAGCCTCCATTCCCCCAGGTGATCTCCTGCTGCCTCCGTTCCTCTAAATTCAGCCTGGTCTGCCTGCCTTCCCCCTTGTGCTCCCTCTGCCCAGCTGAGACCAACTGTGCAGGCCATTTCCATCCTCGGGAAGCCATACCTGTTGGCTCTGCTCTGTGCTGCTGTTCCCGCACCGGCTTCCGAGCTCGCTGAGGGCAGGGATGTTGGTGTGGATCACAAACCTTGCTCCGTTCCTGTCACCGGCTAAGCGAGCGAATGAGGGAAGCAGCAGCTAGTGGGAGCACATTTTAACTGTGCTTCTGTGGCCTGACTCTTCTAGATGGCATGAAGTCTCCAGAGGGAAAGGTGTCTGCTGTGGGTGGGAAGAGGGGATAGGCAGGAGACTTTGCGTAAGTTGTTTTTCCACTGATTCTGGAGTAAATGAGTTTCCTCTTGCTGCTGGAACAAATGACCATTCTCGGTGGCTCTAAACAACACAGATTAGCCTGCAGGCCTGGGGTCAGAAGTCTGAGATGAGTCCCGCCAGACGAAAACCAAGGTGTCTGTAGGTCTATGTTCTTTCTGGAGGCTTCCATTTCCTTGCCGTGCAGCGTCTGGGGTTGGCCAGCATTTCTTGGCTTGCTGTCCCTTCCCCATATCACTCCAACCTCTGACTCCCGTGGTTTCATCTACTGCACACTCTGACCTCTTACATCTCTCTGAAGAGGACCCTTGTGGTTATACTGGGCCCACCGAGTCACATAGGACGATCTCTTCTTCTCAGGATCCTTAATCACATTGGCAAAGTCCCTGTTTCCATGGAAGGTGACATGGCCACAGGATCTGGGGATTAGTAGACAATTTTGGGGGGTCTTTGTTCAGCCAGCCCTGTGCAGGATGCCCAGAGACCCAGTTTCTGCTGTGTGTTCCTATTTGCATGTCTCGCTTCTTCCCATCATTCAGGAGCTTGTACTGGCTCTTCCAGGGGGTCCCCCTGCCCCAAGCCCCCTCTCCCTCCAGCAGGATGCAACTCAGCCTTGGTTCCTGCTGATGACCTTGGCCGCGAGCGCTTCTCTGGTCAAAATGAGACCTTCTTTGGTCGGTGCATCTTTCCACTTCTGTGCCGACACTCTGAGAGTCTTTCTTTCTTCTCTCTGCATGTCCCCAGCTTGATGCCCCCTGTCTCCCTGCTTCCACCGTGCTCCCCCACTCTCAGGCAGAAGTCCTAGATTGGCAGAACTCAGACATCCCTCCATTTAATGACTCCTACAGTGCTTTTCAGTTCTTCATTGGCAAGTGAGTGTGCGACCCTAGACTACAAGGGTGCAGCTTAGAGCTTGGGGCCCCACCTAATGAATCCTGGCTTCCAGAGCCCCAGACAGAACGTGTGTGGACAGAATGGTGGCACGTGGCTTCTCTGCCATTGGCGCCTTCGTGGCATGTGTGCTCTGCGGCCGGCACTGGGACAGTGCTTGGTGTCTGCCGCCCATGTCATGAGTTACTTTTTTCTGCCTGTGCCCTGCTTCCCACCCCCCACCCCAAACACAATTAGAACAGAGCTCTCCAGCTTTACACAGAGTCTTGCAACCACCTAATGGTCTAAGGGCTCCTTCTTCCCTCCCTTCTGACACAGCAGCCCTTTAGGCGTAAAATAGATGTATTGAAATGGCAAACTTGATGTCAATTTATTGATTTACATCAAGACACAGAACTGCCCAGCTGACCAGTTACATCTCCCTTTTGCAGCAGAAATGAAGACATCTTGGCATTACAGAGTTGCTTCGTAAGAAGCAGACTCAGATGGTCTTAAAAAAGCGTATGCTTAGACTCAGGGTCCTCTATGGGGTGGGCCAGCCCAAAGCAGACGCCCTGCCACCCGGCTGAGCACCCTCTCTGGCTCCCTGGCGGCAAATGCTGGTTTTCTCTGCAGGACAGAGTGTGCGCTGTGAGGTAGATGCTCTGATTATCACGGGGTCACCGGTGATCCTGGCACAGCCCGATCCCACTGAGAGCCATTGCTGCAGCCCACAGGGAAACCAGTGCTGCTGGCTTGGGTGAATTTCCCCCTTCCCTCCCTCCCTCCTTCCCTTCCCTATTTCCTACCTCCTTCCCTCCCTTCCTTCCTTTCTTCATTCCTTCTTCCCTCCTTCCCTCCTTCCCTCCCCCCTTCATTCCTTCCTTTCTTCCTGTATTCTCTCTCTCTTTCTTCTTTTTTTTCTGGGGGTTTTAAAAAAATTGTTAAAGATTTATTTATTAACTTCGAGAGAGGGAGCTCATGAGGCAGGGGCAGAGGGAGAGACAGTTCCCAGCAGTCTCCATGCTTAGCATGGAGCCCCACATGGGGCTCTGTGTCACAGCCCTGAGATCATGACCTGAGCTGAAACCAAGAGTTGGACGCTTAACCGACTGTGGCCCTCAGGCGCCCCTGGATGAACTTTGAAAGCATGGTGCTGAGTGAAAGAAACCAAACACGAAAGACCTCAGAGTACCTCAATCCATTTCTGTGCAATGCCCAGAATCGGCTGACGTATAGAGGCAGAAAGCAGATGGGTGGTTGGCAGAATGGTGCGAAACGGTCTCTCTAGGGCTCAGCTGGGGATGGGGAGTGAGCTGGTGGGTGTCTGGTTTCTTCTGGAACTAGACGGTGGCGATAGTTGCGTGACTATGAATATACAAAAACCCACTGCACTGTACCGATTAAAAAGGTGAACTTTATGGCATACGAAATATATTTCAATAAAACTGTTATTTTATAAAAAGATGGGGAAGGTTCCCATCACCCCAGAAAGACCTTGACACCTCTTCCCAGTCTGTCCTGCCCCACCCCCGGAGGCAGCCACGGTGGCGTCTCTTTCCAGCGTAGATGAACTGTGTCTGCTCGGGGAGCTCTCTGATTCCAGTCATGTATCAGGTGTTCCTTGTGCACGGCTTCCTCCAGCAGGCATAATGTTTTCAAGGTTTGCTCATGTTGTTATGACAGTAGTTTGTGTCTTTCCCACCCCACCCTGAGTAGAATGAATGACTTTACTGCACTTTCTTACAGATGGACATCTGGGCTGTTTCCAAGTTCAGGCTATTATGCATAAAGCTGGTATGGATATTGTTGTAAAAGTCTTCCCGTGGACATATGTTTACCCTTTTCATTTTTTCTTCAAAGATTTTATTTATTTGACAGAGAGAGAAAGAGCACAGGAGGGGGAGCGGCAGGCAGAGGGAGAAGGAGAAGCAGACTCCCTGCTGAGCAGGGAGCTGGACATGGGGCTTGATCCCAGAACCCCACAATCATGTACTAAGCTAAAGGCAGATGCTTAAACAGCCACGCCACCCAGGTGCACTTAGTTGTAAATTTATTTTTATTTATTTATTTATTTATTTATTTATTTTTTACAGTTAGAGCTTTTTGTGTTTTGCCTGAGCAATATTTGCCTACCTCAAGGTCATGAAGATATTTTTTCCTTTTCTTTTTTTTTTTATGACACCATATTGATCCATTTCAGCTTCTTCCTGGTGTGATGTATGGAGTTGTGGTTCACTTTTTTTCCCCTTTTAGATAGACAATTATTTCTATGTCTGTCCAAAAGTGTTGAAGGTATTTGTCTTTCCCCATTGAATATCTTGGTTCCTTTGATGAAAATCAGTTGATCATATATGTAGGTCTATTTCTGGACTCTGTTTGCTGTTCCACTGACCTATTTGTGTACTCTAATGTTAATGCCAAACTGTCTTGATTATTATTGTTTATAGTAAATCTTAAAATCAGATACTGTAAGCCCTTTAGCCTTGTTTTTCTTAAGATTATTTTGGCTGTTCTCATCCGTTTCATTTCTACTTACATTGGCTACTTAAACTTCCATTTAATTGCCTGTTAATTTCTGAAAAGAAAGCCTTCCTGGAATTTTGATTGGGATTACACTGAATCTGTAGATCATTTGGGAGGGAACTGACATCTTAGCAATTTTGAGTCCTACCATTCGTGAACATGGTATACCTCTTCATTTATTTAGGTCTTCTTTTATTTCGTTTAGTAGCCTTTAGCATAGAAGTCTGGTATGTCTTTGGTTAAATTTATTCCTAAGTGGCATTTTTATTTTAATACAGGAAATTGGAAGCCCCGGAAGGGTGAAATGGTGGTAGGTGGACAGGCAGTGGAGCTAATGTTTGGGGTTGATTCAGGGCCCCATTCAGAGCCTCGAGTGATCACCAGCAAGAAGCAGCTGGTCACACAGTGATTCTCACTGAGTCCCCTCCATCTGGATTTCAGAATCAAGCTGATTCTCTGGGGACACGACAACCAAGAAGGCTGTGTTCTCTTATTCCCTCCATGAACCGAGAAAACACCTTTTTAGTCCTCCCTTTTGGACACCAGCTGTACTATGAAGGTCAGGCCCAGGCTGATCCGGCCCCCTGTCCCCTCCCGAGAGAAACTGCAGTTCCCCCAACTCCCAACCACCCTCCTGAGGCTGTTCCCTGAGCAACAGCAGCCAGCGACCTCCACAAGGACCCAGCTTGGGAACCCACGCCATAGTGACTGGGAAATGTGGTGAAATCAACCGCACACTTGGAAGAGGAGAAAATGGATGGGAAGAAGCAGAGTATGAGATGGGAACTGAATGAATGACTTTGATGGCAGAGCACCTGCTGCCTGGGGGTCTACCGAATGGCCAGGAACACCCAACTAACACATCTGAGACCCCCTTTGGGTCCATTGTGTTACCTCACTTTGGAGCCTTTTGCTTTTCCCTCTGTTACGGTGGTGTGTGTGTGTGTGTGTGTGTGTGTATGTACAAATATCATACACAGGCATCATTCAGAATGGGTGCATCAGAGGCATCCTAGAGGGGGGCATGTGCATTGAATGTCCTGCCCCCAGCATGACTGAGAGAACTGGAGGCTTTGGGAGATGCTCGGGGCCTGTCTCGGCAGCCTTGAGGAAACACATTTATCCCTGTGCCAAAAGGGGAGGGGAAGAAGCTTGGGGAAAATGTTTTGCTTAATATAAAGAACTCTATAGGAGCTTTCCAGCCGTGGGACGGCCTTCCTTGCCTGATTACGATTTTCACATCCCTGGGATATACAAGCAGATACTGTCAGAGATTCCTGCCCTGGGCAGGATCAAGTGACTTTCAAGGTCCGTCTGATTCTGTGCCTAACATTTTACCAGGAGTTGATTAATGTTCTCCTCCCCAGAAGACTTCTCCTGGGGAAAGGAACCCAAAGAAAGACTTTTTGTTTTACTCCAACACGACTTATGGAATAGTCCACATTTCTCCCAATATGTGTCACTGGTCCTGATACTTCTCAAGTTTCTGAATTTGAATGGGTTTTTGAGTTCTCTAGTCTGTTTATTGCTGTGTTGTCTATCCCTGTGCTGTTAGAACAATGCCGTCTTAATCATTAGAGTGTTACAGTGAATTCTGGTATCAGGACGTAAAGTCGGGGCGCCTGGGTGGCTCAGTCGGTGAAGAGCCTGCCTTTGGCTCAGGTCATGGTCTCCCTCTGCCACTCTGCTGTCTTCCTGGCTCTGCCTCTTTCAAATAAATAAAATCTTAAAAAAAAAAAAAAGGAGTGTGAAGTTTTCCCACTTGGTTCTTCTTCAAGTTTTTCTTAGAGATTCTTCAGCCTCTGCTCTTCCATTTGAATCTGGGGTGAATTATGTTAAGTCCCAGACTGGGATTTTGATTGGAGTGACAGTGACTTTGTAATTGTTCTGAAGCTGATGACAGCTTTCTGAGAAAGACATTTTTCGAGGTAAAATCTCAGAGGCAGTGACACCCACGTGGGGAGGTGGCTGGGACCTGCCACTGGCCCTCAGGTCATCCTGTGGCTGGTGTGCAAGACCAGCCATGATCTACTCACTGTGTGGAGGTGTCTTCCCCACCAGTCATTTGGTTGGCCCAGAGTGAGCTCTCCCAAACCTGTTGGGCTAGGCCTCCTGCTTTTCCAGCCTCTATCCACGAGAAAGTGCCAGAAGGTGTGGCATCAGTGTTGGAGGAGAGAGTGGGGGCTATGGCTGCCAGAGACGCCTACGCAGGCCCTTCACAGAGGGCACCCTTCTCTCAGAATCAGCTTGGAGCCAACTTTTCCTTCTTTGCATGACTCAGCCATCGTTAATTAGAAAAGCTGCCTGAGTGTTCTTCATTTCAGTCAGAAGCCCTGCCTGTGCTTAAGCTGTTGGTGCTGTAGGCACTCGCTCCTTTCTCACTTAAGGGCTCGTAGAAGTCTTGTCCTTTCCAGATGAATCTCTTTGGAGGGACCCCCTCCGGCCCCCATTCTGGTTCCTGTGGGGTAGAGGATAACAGGGTTTTTTTTGTGTGTGTTTTCAGCTGGTCCCACCCCTGAGACATTTCCCAAAATGTATGTCTGGGGTCTTCAGGGGAGGAGCAGCTGGGGGGGCAGGCTGGAGATGAGGAACACATCACGGAATCACCCCGTCGTGGAACAACAGGCATCATGCGCGAAAGAAAAGAACATTGGGGTTGACAAACCTGAATTTGTTTGCCTGGCTCTGACACGAATTAGCTGTGTGACCTTGGGCTGTCTGTTAGCTTACCTGAGCCGGTGTTTCTGCCTCTGTATACATGAGGTGATGGTGTCTCTTGGACGTCGTTGTTGAGATTATTTGATGGGCTACTGTGTGCGGAAGCCCCTAGCGTGTTGTTTGGCTTGAGTAAGAACTCAGTAAATGCCGCCTCCCTGACTCTACTTCCTGCCACCTTGTGGAACTCGGGTCTTCAGTCCATCTGAGGCCTTCTTGGTGGCTTCTCAGCAGGTTCACCAGGGATGGCTGGTGCCGAGGGAGTGGTCTTACTGCATGGAGAGTCTTGGCAATTTAGGATTTCTTAGGATTTCTGGAAAGAGCCATAGACTAAGCGTCTACACGATGCTGTCCCCGAGTACGACCTGACGAGTGGATACCAGACTTTCTTTGTCATTTGTTTGCTTGCTACCCCAGTGTGGCCTGAAATTCCTCCTATTAGCCAATTCCATTTTTAAATTGTCTTCTGGAATCAATAGATTCACCTGGGAGGTAGTCTACAGTCTGCAGGCTGGCACGTAGAAAGCCGTTCTCGAGGGTGGAGAGGAAGGCTGGCTGTGTCGCCTGTCTCATTTAGCAGCACACTGGACCCTTTCAAAATGAGATTAGTGGTCTGACACCTCAGAGCAGAGACGCTATCATTGACTTTTTTTGCTTTGTTTTAGCTTGAGCACTGAGTACTGGCCCTGCTTGCAACAGGATTTTTTCAACATTTTCTGATGACCGAGTGAATGTCTGCTAAAAATTGTGTGATGCTGGGGCGCCAGGCTGGCTCAGTCGAAAGGCGGTTCTACTCTTGATCTCGGGATCGGGAGTTTGAGCTCCGCACTGGGTGTCGAGATTCCAAAAAAATAAATTAAAAAAAAAAAAGTAAAAACCACGTGATTCTGACACGTGCTGCAATGCGGGTGAACCTTGAAGATGTTACGTGAAGTGAAGTGAGTCAGACCTAGAAGGGCGAATACTGTGTGATTTCACTTATGGGAGGGAGGTCGCTGGGAGGGTCGGATTTGTGGGGACAGACTGTAGAATGGTGTCTGCCAGAGGCTGGTGGAGGGGACGCACGGAGTTAGTGTTTAATGGAAGCAGAGTTCCTTAGGTCGATGGTGGTGATGGTTGCGTGACACTGGGAATATGCTTCATGCCGTAGAACTTAAACATGGTAAATTTTATGTGTATTTTACCACAGTAAAAAAAAAAATAGGCATGTCATCCAGCCAGTGTCCTCATTTTTAGATCTGCGGCACGATCAATGGTTACTCAAAGGATAATTCCATGAATTACCATCGCAAGATGTGAAAATATCACTTGCTTTGCTCAGTTATGCAGCTTGTACCCCTCGCCCGTTGGCTCTGTCCAAGCTCCTGAGCCAAGCCTGAGGATTCAGAGATTCCATCCCTCCCTTACTCTTCCAGAGCTGGATTCTGGGGGTGAGGGCAAAAAGCCCTGACTCCATTGAGCAAAGCCTTTCCTCGGGCAGGGCGGACTGAGGAAGAACGGGTGAGTGCTCCTGGTGTTGGAGGTAGAATCCGGGCAGAGGCAGAGCATGAGCTGGAGCCTGTTGGGGATGGCGGTCTTGGAAGGTGGGGAGCGGGATGCAGTGGGGGGGGCGCTGGGCCATGCCGTGGGCACCCGAGAGTCTGAGAAATGGCAGAAAAGCCCGTGGGGCTCAGGTGGGGCTCTTGGTGCCCAGTGAAAATGAGATGGAAAGAGTACATCACAGTGTCTCTGGGGTCCTCCAATCTGACGCCGGGCTCCCCTTCGTCTCCTGGCAGCTGGCAACCTTAGTTAAGTGTAAAAGAATCTCTGTAAATCTCGGTTTTTCTCATCAGTAAAATACTTCTTTCCAGGTTGACGCGGTGAAACCAGAAAATGTGAGCAGTGTTTCAGAGACCATATCTGTACATCTCTTTTCTGGGTATCTGTATCTGTCTCTATAGCTCTGTGTCTTCCGTGTCTGTGCATGAACATGCATGATAGATGGGTCAGGGTGGGAGAACTCTGATGGTCTGGAAACAAGTTTTGATTGTTTACAGGTTTCACGTCTTTGTTTTTTGAGGAGGGTGTTTTGGCTCTGGGGAGTGGCAAGGATATCCTGCTTGTCTGGCGCCCTGGGTCCCCCAAGCCCAGCCTCTATGTCAGAGGATAGCTGGGAGCCTGGGGCCCAGGGTCGGGGGTGTGGGTGGAGACCGTGGGTTTCTCGGCAGGGGCAGGGGAGGGTATTGAGGCTGTGGGAGCCCGAGGCTGGCTCTGTGGTTAGCTAATGTGTCGGGGGCCAGGTCAGAAGCCTTGTCCCTTGGTGGGGGGGGCAGTTTGCTTTGTTGCCATGGAGACCACACTGTCTCCACATGGACCCATCCCTCCTCCTTCCTAGAGAAAGTTTGGGTGGCAACAGGATCGTTTCCATGGATGAAAGTTGATGGATTCACACACCCACATGGCAGCAAGAATGGATGACATGGGTGGGATTGAGCCCGAAGAAATGATTTGTCTGAGAACAGACGGTGGAGGGAACACACTGAGGCCCGACTAGCCACTGATCACTCAGCCTGAGCCAGTTGCAGGACCTTACGTCGCCATCTGTCCCGACTGTGGAAGGCTGAATGGGGGGTTAGCCAGACATGGGTACCTCGGGAGGACACAGTAATGGGAGGCTTCTGAATTCTGTAGCATGTCTACTGGCCTCTGCTAATAACTATAGTAGCCAACATTTATTGAGCACCTGCTGTATGCCAGGAACCACACAAAGTATTTGTATCTATCCTTTTTTTTTTTTAAGTAGGCGCCACACCCAGTGCAGAACCCGACTTGCAGCTTCAACTCATGACCCTGAGATCAAGACCTGAGCCGAGATCAAAAGTTGGACGCTTAACTGACCAAGCCACCCAGGTGCCCCTAAATGTATCCATCTTTATGGAGGTTTTTTGAATGGGAAAATTTACATCTTTATCTTTATCAGCTCCTAATGGATATATTATACTTCCTTCAATTATAAGTATAAACAACAGACCACAATACTATTATCAGACCACAATCTTAGTATTTGCCACCCCGAAAATCATAGATACTGAGTCGAAGAGGACCAACATTGCAAGTCGGTGAAAGGACCTGATTGCTTTCTCTGTGTTGGTATTGCAAATTAGGTGGTTGCAAATGGAGGGTTTCTTTCTTCTTTTTTTAATTTCACTGCTTTATGAGCTATGTGAACATAACCACTGAGGGAAGATGCCTGGAACGTTGCCAAAGAGGAGGCAATATGAGCGGAATTTTCAGTTTATCCCCAGTGGAAATTTCCATGGACGTGTCTTTGGGCTAAGGGGTCAATGATTGCACTCAGATGGAAGTCTGAAAGGGCTCTGAGTAACTAGTTAGTTTCCTTAACTCTTGGTCATTTTGGTTTTTTTTTTTTCACTCTTTGTTACTGAGATATAATTTACATTCCACAAAACTCACCCTTTTAAAGTGCACAGTTCTGGGGGTGGTGCTTATATTCACAAAGTTGTATGGGCATCTCCACCATCTTCCCAGAACATTTTCATCAGCCCCAAAAGAAGTGCCCATCCCTTAGCCTTAACCCCGCAGCCACCTCAAGCCCCAGCCTGGGAACCACTAATCTACTTTCTGGTTTGTGGTGTTTTATAATTTTCATGGTGAGAGTCTTGTACTCCTTTTGTTCTATTCATTTACTTTTTAATTTTTTTCAAGATTTTATTTATTTTAAAGATTTATTTATTTATTTATTTATTTGATAGAGATCACAAGTAGGCAGAGAGGCAGGCAGAGAGAGAAAGAGGAGGAGCCTAATGCGGGACTCAATTCCAGGACCCTGGGATCATGACCTGGGCTGAAGGCAGGTGTTTAATGACTGAGCTACCCAGGTACCCCTATATTCATTTACTTTTAAAAAAAGTATTTGCAAGAGGTACTTTTTGACTGATGAGCTTCTTTATTTTAACAATAACACGGCAATTTTCATCATCTGTGAAATGTATGAGGCTTCTCAAATTTCTCAGAGTTCTCATGGTTAACATTTTTCATCCAGTCCTTAAACTTTAATTTCAAACTTTATTTACTTTAACTGTCTCAGCCAACATGGTAAAAGCCACATGCCAAGGCCCCATCCCATACCTGTGCTCTGTAGAGACCAGACTTAATGTAAGTTAAGACAGAGGAGCCTGGGTAGCTCTGTCGGTTGAGCGTCTGACTCTTGATTACAGCTTGAGTCGTGATCTCAGGGTCGTGCCCTGCATCAGGCTCTGCGATCAGTGGAGAGTCTGCTTCCCTCTCTCTCCTTCCATCTCTCCCTGTCCCCTGCCTCCGCAAACCTGCTTGCATGTTCTCTTTCTCGAAATAAATAATACAATCTTCTAAAAAATTTAGACAGTGTATCTGTTTGGGATGCATAGTGGATATAAACAACAGAAAGCCCTACTTTACAGGCTGGTGCCAATAAAAAGCTATTTTTCTCTTCTGTAGCAGAAAGTTCAGAGGAAATGTCCTGGGACTAGTATCAGGGATCACCAGAAACTTGGCTTCTTTCCACTTTCTGTTCTCCCATCCTTAGCAGAGGCCTTTATTCTCAAGCCTCTTGTCTCATGGTTGCAAGATGGCTGCGGCACCTCCAGGCCTCACACTTCTGTTCCAGGCAGGAAGAAGGAGGGAGAAAGGGTGAAAGGATGCAGAGCTTTCCTTTAGCAACATCTTATCTTCTTATTTAGGAGAAGAAGCCCTCCCCTGGGCTTGGGAAAGCCAAGTGTCTGTTTTACCTATTTAATCTATTTAATCCCTATTTTAATCATCTGAGGTAGGCCATATTTTCCCTGCTTTACAGATGTGGAAGCTTAGACAACCTAGTAACTTTCCCAAGGTCACACCTTCAGTGACAGGACTAAGACTAACCATGATAGCATAACACCCTACATTTTTCCAGCCTGCATTTCATCATTACACACAAAGCAATTCCCTGTTTGGTTTTCTTACTTGGGTCTCACGAACCTCCTGGGGATGGGCAAAGGCAGTATTAGAATAGCCTCATATTGCAGAAGAGGATTTGAGACCCAGAGACGTAAGTGATGACTTGCCCAAGGCACCCAGCTGGCAAATTTCATTCAACTGGCTTTAATCTCTGGTCTCGTGTCCTGTCTTCTGGACCCCGCGGTCTGTGTCCAGTCGAGGAGTGCTGGACTCGCTGAGGGGGACAGATACCCTGAAGGAAAAGGTGCCAACATTCAGGTTTGCACAGGCTTAGATTTTGGGGGTGTTCTGCTGATTCTCCCCCTCCTTTTCTCCTGTATAGTTTTCATCCCTGTGATGCATTATTTATTTATTTAAAATCTTAATTTATTTGAGAGAGCAAGAGAGCATGAGAGAGATCATGAGCGGAGGGGAGGGGTAGAGGGAGAAGGAGGCTCCCCGCTGGGCAGGAAGCCGGACATGGGGCTCCATCCCAGGGCCTGAGGTCACAACCTGAGCCTAAGGCAGACGCTTAACCAACTGAGCCACCCAGGCGCCCCGACGTATTTATTTTTTAATTGGAAGTCTGTACCTCTTCATCCCCTTTGCCTATGTCACTCATCCCCCCAACCCCGTCCCCTCTGGCAACCGCTAGTGTGTTCTCTGTTCTTAGGAGCCCGCTTCCGTTCTGTGTGCTCATCTGCTTTGTTTTGTTTGGATTCCACATATAAGCACAATCCTGTGGTATTTGTCGTTTTCTGCCTGACTTAATTTCACTTAGCAGAATACCCTCAAGGTCCATCCACATTGTTGTGAGCGGCAAGATCTTGTTTTTTTATGGTTGAATGTATTCTATCGTGTGTGTGTGTGTGTGTGTGTGTGTGAGAGAGAGAGAGAGAGAGAGATCTTCTTATCTGCTCATCTGTTGATGGATACTTAGGTTGTTTCCGTGTCTTGACTCTTTTATAAACAATGCTGCAGTTAACAGAGGGGTACATCTCTCTTTTTGAATGAGTGCTTTGTCTTCTTTGGGTAAATACCCAGAAGTGAATTACTGGGTGGTATGGTGGCTCTATTTTTAATTTTTTGAGGAACCTCTGTGCTATTTTCCGCAGTGCCTGTGCCTGTTCACAATCCCACCAACCCTGCCCAAGGGTTCCCTTTCCCCCACATCCTCGCCAACACTTGTTCTCTCTTATCTTTTTTTCTTTTTTTAAAGATTTTATTTATTTATTTGACAGAGAGAGATCACAAGTAGACAGAGAGGCAGGCAGAGAGAGAGAAAGAGAGAGAGAGAAGCAGGCTCCCTGCTGAGCAGAGAGCCCGATGTGGGACTCGATCCCAGGACCCTGAGATCATGACCTGAGCTGAAGGCAGCGGCCCAACCCACTGAGCCACCCAGGCGCCCTGAGGGGAATGTTTCTTGAAAACACAGTCTGATTACATGGTAAAAGGAAAGAAGAAAACTGAGTCCAAGTGAATTTTCTGTTGGCCTTGATAGAATGAATTAATCAAATACTGTCCCCCAACCCGGTCATCCATTTTTTTTTCCCAAAGTCTATGTGTATCATGACGAATGTAGCTCCATGCCTCGGTCATGGGTCTTCGAGAAAAATCTGTAAATGGCTTATTGACGAGCAGACACGAAGCCTCCAACTATAGTGAATAGAGGAACATGATGGGTTTTTGGGCAACATTTGGATAAAAATATAAAAAGATACCCATTTTAAAGTAAAAGTACGATTTTTAAAAAAGATTTTATTTATTTATTTGACAGACAGAGACCACAAGTAGGCAGAAAGTCAGGCACAGAGAGTTGAGAAGGGAGCAGGCTCCCTGCTGAGCAGAGAGCCTGATGCAGGGCTCGATCCTAGGGCCCTGGGATCATGACCCAAGCCGGAGCAGAGGCTTAAACCACTGAGCCACCCAGGTGCCCCAAAAGGATGATATTTTGATGTTGCATTAAGTAAGAAAATGTTGGTAATCACACAGGGAGCAGATTGGTATCACGATGAAGCTTTAACTTGGTTCTCCATATGGAGGCACATAGTAGGGACTCCGTAAAATATTCATTGAATACTTCTGGGAGTCAAGCCAACTTAATGAATTGATTGCTGGACTTTGGACACCACAATCTGATAAACAATTTTAAAGTCGCCTGTGCATTCTGTGGTTATTCCGTGACTCCAAAGGATCTCTAAAATAAGACGTTATCAAATCGGTGTTGTGAATTAGAGGACAAAAACCTAAGCCTAAATCCTCTTTCACTGAGGAAACCTCATGGGGTAGTCCTCTCTCCCCCACTCTCGCTAGTGGTCTGAAGTGTGAGCAGCAGTAGCCTGCGGGGTCCCGGTTGGCTTTGGATCAGTGCAAATCAGAGGGCTGCCCCAGGAGCTAATCACACAGACACAACGATGTTCTGTGGCCGAGTGGAGGGTTGTTGTTGTTGTTTTGAAAGATTTTATTTATTTATTTGACAGACAGAGATCACAAGTAGGCAGAGAGGCAGGAGGGGGAAGCGGGGGAAGCAGGCTCCCTGTTGAGCAGAGAGCCGGTTGGGAGGCTCGATCCCAGGACCCTGAGATCATGACCTGAGCCGAAGGCAGAGGCTTAACCCACTGAGTCACCCAGGTGCCCCGGGTGGAGGGTTTTTAAGTGTTCCTAGCCACTCTCTCCTATGGGTACACAGAAGCAACCAGGATAGAACCTCTCTTTGGGTGTGTCTTCTCCATCCTCCTGTCCTTCCAGCAGCTCAGGCTGATGACCTTGGAGTCATCTTGACTCTGGTTTGTTTCACGTTCCTCATCAGATCCGTGAGCAAACCTGCTGGCCCCGCTCTGACAACATATGCGTCGTGTCACCGCTGTTAACTGCCCTCACTGATACTGTGCTAGACCAAGCCACTGTCATTTCCCACGTGGGCTCCTGAAGCAGCCGCCTCACCGGTTCTCCTGCTTCTGCCCTTCCTTCTTACGCTTGATGTTCAGCACAATGTGCAGAGAGATCTTTTCTACTGATTTAAGACAAGTCATGTCACTCTTCTCCATTTTTCTCTGCATTCTCCAGATCCTCATCCCACTCAGAGTAAAACCTCAAGTCCTTCAGTGGCTTGTGACCCCCATTGCTTCTCCAAATTGGTCTGCCACTCTCTGCCTTTCTGTACTTGAGACACATGGGCCTCCTTCCTGTTCCTGGAGCACAATCAGGTGGGTTCCCTTCTCCACGCTGTTCCTGCTGCCTTGAATTTTCCCTCTGCCTCTGACACTGTTTTCCAGATATCCACATGGTCCCCTCTCTCACATCCTCCAAATCTCTGACCAGATGTGTCCTTCTCAGTGAGACCTAGTCACCCTATTTACAGCTGCAGCTATGTATTTAAAACTATTAGGTTGGCTATAGTTTTTTGGGGGTGGGGGGTAGGTACTTTTTTATTAGGCTAAGGAAGTTTCTACTCCTAGTTTGCTGAAATTTTAAAAAATGGACAGTTATTGAATTTCATGATTTCACTTATTTTTTTTCTTCTGCCTACTGAGATCATCATGCCTCCTTTAATATGGCAACGTGGTTAACTGCATTAATACATTTTCTAATATTAAACCAGCTCTGCATTTCTGGAATAGCCCAGTAGCCCAATAGGGAGAACGCGAGCAGAGCATGGTAATCTTGCTGAGTTGAGGAGAGAGATACAGACGTTTGGAGAGCCCAAAGCAGTTGAAATTTGCAGAGCAGGGCCCCAGAGAGGAGGATCCTATGCAGAGGAAGACTTCTGAGAATCTGGAGACTGTTACGAATACTAAGCCACAAATACACAGGGGGAAACTCCGTGAAGCTGGTCAGAGGACATCTGGAGAACTGGAAACTGAACAGGACCTGGGTGATACCCAAGCTCCAAACAGATAGAGTGGAGAGTTGTCACTGAGCACAGGCACATTTGCAGACCGCAGAAGGGTCAGCATCACTAGTTGAGCTGAACTATTTCTACAGGAAAGGCTATTAAAGATCTGTCCAAACAAAGCTGAAAAACATTCTTTCAGAGAATTAACCTAATCTGCAAATAACCTGACTTCCTATTAGAACAGTCTGGTACTCTTGAAAAGAAGGCAGCAAACTCTGGCACTCAACAGTGCACAGTTGGGGGCACCTGGGTGGCTCAGTGGGTTAAGCCTCTGCCTTTGGCTCAGGTCATGATCCCAGGGTCCTGGGATCGAGCCCCGCACTGAGCTCTCTGCTCATCATCCCTGCTTCCCCCACCCTCTCTGCCTGCTTCTCTGCCTGCTTATGATCTCTGTCTGTCAAATAAATAAATAAAATCTATAAAAAGAAACTGCACAGTTGACAGTGTGCAGCATCCAATAAAAAATTACTTGACATGAGACAAGGTGATCAAATGTGACCCATGATCTGGAGCAGAATCAGTCAATAGAAACAGAGTCAGAAATGACAGAGATGAAATGATTGACAGACAATCACTCACTGTGAATATCCTCACTGTGAATATCACTCACTGTGAATATCCTCAAAGACTTAAAGGAAATCATGTAATGTGGAGCAAAGTGTAAGATATTAAAAAAACCCAAATGCTCCTTGTGGCACTGAAAATTTCAATATATGAAACGAAACTTTCACCAGATGGGATCAATCGCAGATTAGAATCTGCAGCAGAAGAGATCAGTGAACTCGTAAGCGTAGTAATGGATACTTATCATTCACACTAATGCACAGAGGAAACAAAGAAGAAAACCCCACCAGATCCTCTCTGACCTGTGGGACAATGTTGAGCAGCATGGATATGTGTGATTGTGTGTAATGAAGTCCCAGGAAGAGGAGGGACAGGGATGAAGTAGATTTGAAGATGGTGCCTGTTGGCTCAGTCAGTTAAGGGTCTGCCTTCTGCTCAGGTCATGATTCCAGAATCCCAGGATCGAGTTCCCCATCAGGCTCCCTGCTCAGCAGTGAGTCTGCTTCTCCTTCTGACCTGCCCTCCTCTCATGCTTTCTCTCTCACATGCTCTCTCTCTCTCAAATAAATAAATAAAATCTTTTTTTAAAAAAATGGATTTGGAGAGCTAATGGCCAAAGCATTTTCCACATTTAATGAAAGCTGTAAAGGTAGTTATAGACAGAGCTAAGACACTCAAAGAATCCCAAGCAGAATAAACATAAAACCAAACCAAGACACATCATAACCAAATTGCTGAAAACCAGTGATAATGAAAAAAATCTTTAATTTCAGAGATAAAAAGATACAATAAATATAGAACAAAGGTTAGAGTTTCTCCAGATTTCTCATCATAAGTGATGTAAACCAGAAGTCATCGGAACATCTTTAAAGCACTGGAAGAAAAAAATGATCAATCTAGAATTCTATATCTAGTGAAATTGGTTTTCAAAAAACTCTTTTGCAAGTCACTTGGCAGTATGACTGTTCTGATACAAGCAGACGTGCTGTATGCATGCCTTTCTTCTCCCTCCTCCACCTTCCTGTCTGGAGCTCCAGACACTATCCTCCACAGAAGGGGGACCTTCAGGTATTGGACAGTGACTTTTCCTTTGTAGGAAAGAGCAACAGGATCCAAGGAACCTCATTCTCCAACGCCATGGCTTGCCAGACCAGTCCCAGACTGAGCCTTCTGGACGTATCACAGTGAGAATGGGTTAAGCAACTGTTATTTGGAAGTTTTCTCTAAACCTGAACCCGATTCTAATACGATTAGCTATTTGCAAGAATAGCAGTTGGTAAGTCTCTGATAAGTTGATCTAGAACAAAGAAGACACAAATAATATGAAGATTTTAGAAGGGGACATAACCATAAATGCCACAGAGATGACAAGAATAATAAAAGATTATGAAAAATAGTTTTCATGTGCAGAAAAAAAGGAACAAATTTCTAGGAAAAAAAAATCACTACAACTAAGTCAAGGAAAAGCAGAGATTTGAAACAGACTCTTGTCCTCTGATGTTCATAGCCGCGTTAGTCACAGAAGCAAAAAGGTGAAAACAATCCAGATGTCCATCGATGAATGAATGTAGTATGGACATACAGTGGAATCTTCTTCAGCCTGAAAAAGGAACGAAATTCCAACAACTGCTACAACGTCGATGGACCTTGAGAACATGAAGCTGAATGAAATGAGCTGGACATAGAAGGACAAATATTGTGTGATTCGTCTCCTCCAAGACACTAGAATGGTCAGATTCATAGAGACAGAGAGTAGAGTAGAGGTCACGGGGACTGGGGGCAGAGAGGAAGAGAGCAGTGAGTGTTTAATGGGGACAGAGGTTCAGTTTGGGAAGATGTAATGTTCTGGATGTAACGGGTAATGTACACTTGTACTCACTGCGACTGAACTCTGTGTTTAAAAATGGTTAAAGGGGTGGACGCCTGGGTGGCTCAGTGGGTTGGGCCTCTGCCTTCGGCTCGGGTTGTGATCTCAGGGTCCTGGGATCAAGTCCCGTGTCGGGCTCTCTGCTCGGCATGGAGCCTGCTTCCCCCTCTCTCTCTGCCTGCTTGTGATCTTTCTCTGTGTGTCAAATAAATAAATAATAATAAAATATTTTTTAAAAAATGGTTAAAGGGGTAAAGTGCACGTCATATGTATTTTGTCAGAATACATTTTTTTTTCCTTTTTAGGTGTCACGGAGCAGGCAGAGATGGTGGTACACTCAGGCCTCCCTGTTGCTGGGAACGTTGCTGACCCTGACGTCCTAAAGCTTCCAGTGTAATGACTTCTGCTCTGTGCTTGTCGTTTTTTGGCAGTTACACAAGTGGAAGAAATGGTGCAAATATATAATATTATAGTAACTAGCTATGAGAGATTTTTTAAAAGTTTTTAAAAATTTTTTGAGTAATCTCTACACCCAGCGTGGGGTTTGAACTCACAACCCGGAGATCAAGCATTGCGTGCGCTCCTGGCTGAGTCAGCCAGGAGCCCCAGGGACCAGTCATTAGAAGGAGCAGACAGAACTTCTGTTCCCAGCTGGGAGCCTGTTGGTAAAGAAGAGGAGCCTTGGGACCTGAACGACTGACCCTTTTCCCCAGGCCTTTTCCTCACATGAACTGCCCGGTGAAGTCTGCTCAGCCGCCCTGCGTGCTCCAGGCTTCTGAACCCACGTCCACTTTTAGAACCGGGCATGACACATGTTTGGCACCGGCCTGGGGGCCAGGCTCCTGGGGGCGGCCAGCTCCCAGCGTCTGCTGTTTTTCTGTGACAGCTTCTACCTTCAGAATCACCTGAGCCTCAAAAATGCCCCAGGAATTCACTTTGCAGCCTGGCACATTCCGAGTCCCTGCGTTGGGCGGCCGCACCCAGATTCCCAGCCAGAGCCTCAGCGGCCCCCGCTTCCCCCTTCCCCACCTCCTCAGGTGTTTCTGCCTCGTGACTGCGAGCTGCGGTGCCGTGAGGCAGGGATGTGTCTGCATTTGTGTGTGATGTCATTGGTCCCGGATGGGAGGTAGGTTTCTTCTTAGTTCCAGCACTTTCTGCAACGGTCCTGGTTCCACCTTTGTAAGCAGATACGACTGCGGGGAGAGGGGGACGTCTGCTGATGGGCTCTGTGCATGCCCCTCCAGCAAGGCCAGCCCACGCACCCACACTCTGCCTCACGGCTCTTCCAAAGGCTTCTGGGCCTCTTCTCCATGGGGCCCTGCCCTGCCCATGCTGCTTACTTGGCTCTTGTCCCCTGTGCCCTGCAGCCCAGCTGGCCTGCTCAAACCACCCCAGCACAGCCCATTTCTCCAGAATCCCCTGGACACTCCAGCCCTCCCGGAGCCCTCCTGGGACTTACAGGTTTACAGGGCGTTTTCTCTCCACATCCATGTCTGGTCCCCCTTCCCTGCTTGCCGGGGGCAGACGGTGGGTGTGCTGACCATAACACGAGTCCGGAATTGCGTGCCACGGGTCACATCTCGGATTTGCACCTTGAGCCAGCGAGGAAGGAGACCTGCCAGCTGCCTGCATGTGTCTGTCTCGGCAGCTGGGCACTCCTGCATGGCTACTGTCCCTTGCTGGGCACCGGTGGGCCCGCCTCTCCTGCAGATGGTACCGTGACCACTTCCTCAGCTGATAAGGAAAACCAGGAGGAAGCCCCGTTCTGGGCTGAGTTGTCTGATGAAGTTAGCCCCCTAACCACCACCACCCCCTAACCGCCCTCGCAGGGCACCGTGGCCTGGCTGCAGCAGAGACGATTACAACCTCCATCTTCCCAGGGGACTGAAGCAGCCCAAGAATGCAGTTTTACGCTGTTCTGGCAACGCTGTCCTGGCTCTTTAGGACTTTCTTTCCCCAGTCTCCCTGAATCTCAGAAGTGCCGATTCTGCCCTGCCTGGCCCTGGGCTGTGCTCGCCCACTGCCCTAGGATCCGGCACACTGACCCCATCCCCCAGCTCTTGGGTGATGGGCCCCACTGCCTGCTCTTCCGAGGTCTGCCTGTGACCTCAGGTCATGACCTGAGCTGAAATCAAGAGTCGGATACTTAAGCAACTGAGCCACCACCCAGGCGTCCCTACTGTGACGTCTTTTACAGGCTCTGCTGCTCACTGCCCATGGGAAAGGCTTGTCTCTTGCTAACAGTCCCAGCACACTATGGCATGGCAGGTTTTTACCATGGCTTGTGTGAGGACCTCAGCGTGAAGCACTGAAACATGAAGCATAAATGGGAATGGCAGAGAGACCCGGACAAACTCTGCTGATTGGATACAGTCTGAACTCCACGGAGCTTCTCAGATACTGAGTATTGTAGATGCTACTGGATACTTCCACCTGGAATGTTTCTATGTTGGAGAAAAAAATGTATTTATTGGCATTGTGGTAATACTTGTCGGGCTCACAAACTTTCTTCCTGAGTAGTGTTAATGGTAGTTTGATATGATCGTGGGCTGGAATATACCCCCGTCATCCTGACAAGTCTGTGGGGTTCTGCCGATGGATGCGGCTAATAGTTTGTGGGTTCATTGTGCAAGGGACTGTCCTAGGAGGGCTCCTGGGTAAAAGCCAGCAACAGTCCACCAGGATCAGAACTGTCCCAGATGCTGTTTTGCTAAGCAAAGGTTTAGATGCTGAATGCTCAGCGTTCCAGCCATTTTTGCTTCTCAGATGAGTGGCAGCCAGCCTGGAAGAGCCTTCTTTGGAAAACCTGACGAATCCAAGGGGAAACCCTTGGAAGTACTGACATGGGAGGGGGTCTCCTACAAAATGACCTGACCAGAACCTTCTAAAGCAGTAAATGATCATAAGAATCACCCGGGGAGATTTGAAATGCCCTCCTGTACCTTTTCCTGTCCCCAAATGGTCACATCAGAATTAATTTCTTTCTTTCTTTCTTTCTTTCTTTCTTTCTTTCTTTCTTTCTTTCTTTCTTTCCTTTCTTTTTTTTTAAGATTTATTTATTTGAGAGAGAGAAAAAAGTAGCACAAGCAGGGGAGGATCAGAGAGAGAGAGAGAGAGAGAGAGACGCCTTGAGCAGACTACCTGCTGAGTGGGGAGCCTGACAGACGCAAGGTCCGATCCCAGGACACAGATCATGACCTGAGCCGAAATTAGGAGTCAGAGGCTTAACTGACTGAGCCACCCAGGTGCCTCCATATCAGAATTTCTGAGGATGGGGTCACATCATTAGTGTCCACAGCATCCCAAGTGGTTGTGGCATGTGGCCGGGCTGAGAAGCACTGTGTGAGGGGAAGCCCATGGTTGGCACGTCCCACCACCTGCGCTGAGTTTCTAATCAGCTTTTTAGTGACTCTTCTGAACTGTGAATGGGCAGCCAAAGCTGACCAGACATACAAGAAAATCCTCTGACTTGGAAAAGGCCTTAATGATGAGAAAAGGTAGAGACTATGCAAAAATAAATAAATAAATAAATAATCTATCTTTAGTATCTTCAGAGAGATGAGAAGTTATTCCACTGGTGAAAAGAGAATAGGATGAAATTTTAAAAATTCGGAAGACAGGACATCTCAGTGGCTCAGTAAGTTAAATGTCTGCTTTCAGCTCAGGTCATAATCCCAGGGTCCTGGGATCAAACCCTGCATCGGGCTCCCTGCTTAGTGGGGAGTCTGCTCCTCCCTTTCCCTCTGCCCCTTCCTCAACTTGTGCTCTGGTCTGTCTCTCTCTCTCATATAAATAAGTAAAATCTTAAAAAAAAACAAAACACCTCAGAAGGCTGGGTGCCTGGGTGGCTCAGTTGGTTAAGCATCTGCCTTTGGCTAAGTCATGATCCTGAGGTCATGGAATCGAGCCTCCTGTCGGGCTTCCCTGCTCAGCAGAGAGTCTGCTCCTCCCTTTTCCTATGCCCCCTACCTTCCTGTTCTCATTCTTTCTCTCAAATAAAAAAAAAATCTTTAAAAAAATTCAGAAGACAGAAGAGCCCTTGGGTATTAAAACATAACAGTAGAATTATTATTGTGAAAAGTTTTTGAAGAGAAAAGGAAAAAAGGGTAGAAAGAAAAAATCTCAATAAAAGATTAAAAGGTAAAGCTAAGGAAATCCCCCAGAACATTGACCAAAAAAAGTCAAAGGGAGAAAAAAGGAAAGTCACAGAGATGGAAAAGATAAGAAAATAAGAGGAACAGACAGGAAGCCCAACATTCCAACAATAAGCATTGCAGAAAGAGAACAGGGAAAACAGAGAGAGAAAGCATCAAAGACACAACTTCATAAAATTTCCCAGAAACGACCAACATGAGTCTTCCGATTGCAAGGGGCCAGCCGGTGCCTGGCACAAGGGATAAACACAGATTCATGCTACGATCCAGCATGATGAAGTTTGAGAACTACAGGGAAACTTCCAGAGAGAAAACAGTTTTCCTACTTAGGATCAAGAGTCAGAAGGCATCTGAGCTCTCATCACAACACTGGAAGCCACAGGGTGCTTGATGACGTCACAACTGTGGGCAATGTGATCTCTGGGCTCATGCTCCTGGTCTGTAAAATGGACACAGTGTTGTGTAAGCCAAGTTTCTGCAGGCGTCTCTAGAGGTGACCTGATTTATCCTCTTTCTCACCTGCACTGGTCAGGGATGACCTCCACCCCTCTACGTGCCCTTGGGGTCTCCTGCAGCTCTCGAGATGCTGAAGGTTTACTCTAGTCTGCTGGGAAGCAGAGAGAGAGCCCCCCCGCCCTTCGTCTTTTGTGTCTGCCCCGTTAGAGGGGTCACCTGGAGTGTTAATTGTACCCTTGCTTGTGGTTTGTGATGAAGCAGTTCGTGGGAGTTTCCTGGGGCTGCCACAACAATGACCACAAACGTGGTGGTTTCAGACAATGGAAGTGTATTTACTTACAGTTCCGGAGGCCAGAAGTCAGAAATTATGGTGTCAGCAAGGCCAGACTCCCTCTGAAGGCACTGGGGGCAGGTCCTCCCTGCCTCTTCCAGCTTCTCTGCCTCTGGGTAACACTTGGCATTCCCTGGCTTGTGGGCACATCTCTCCATTCCCTGCCTCCATCTTCACCATGGCTTTCTTCTCCCTGCATGTCTCCGTGTCCCCTTTTGTCGTGAAGGACATCAGACACTGGATTTAGGGCCCGTCTGAATCCAGAATGACCTCATCTTCAGTAATTACATCTGCTAAGACCCTATTATGGATTCCCTGTTATGGAATGGGATGGGAGGAACAGTCCAGCAGGAGCTGGGCCAGGTTGCAAATCTGAGGGACAGTCACTATGCTTTACTCAGAATCCCCACCGTCTGTCTCAGTCAAACTTGCTGGGTTAACCAACCAGCTCCTCCTTCAAAATATGATTGCCACTGGACTGGTCCTCCCTGGCATCCCCTTGGGGTCATAAATATGTCCATCACATATTTTAGCTTTAGGGCCAAGCCAGAACCTCTACTATGTATGTAGGTGGAAAGAGCTATACACTCATAAGCATTACATCGAATATTACTTATTCTGATTATTAAAAGCAACCAAGAGCTTAAGTATTTCATACACATCTTGCCTCTTATAATTCCCATATGCATTCATTCAATAGATATTATCGAGCTGTGCACCAGGCACGGCAGGATTTGGAATTTATATAAATGGCTAGATCAAAGACTCCTGGGTTGTAGCAGAGCCTCCCAGGGATTTTGATGATCTTCCCTAATCAGCCTCTTTTACTTTGCCTCAGTACTGGATTCTCTGCGAGTGTGGAGGCAGCTGCCTGAGACCAGTGACCAGCTCCTGGATGGAGAGGAAAAGAATGCGGCTCTATTCCTACAGACTCACCCTTACCAGGCAAGAGAAGAAGGACTCAAATCTTGCTCACTGCAGCTTGATTGGATGAGAGCAGGAAACCGCCCCCTTGCCGTGGGTGGTTCTCCACAATGATTGCCCACCCCACCGCCAGAAATAACGCAGGCACTGCTGAGACCTCAGGGACCTGCTTGACGAGAATGGCCAGAGCTCCCTCCATTATCTCGAAGCCGGTCATGCCATGACCCTCTGTGACTTCTGATAGCTTGGAGCCGAAGCCCTCACAGGTCAGGTGAACTAGCGTGTCGGGGAGGGAGAGGGTGATGTGATGAGGCTGGTAACACTTGCTGAAAACTTTGGTGAAGTTTGTGCAGACCCTATCTGATTCATGCTGTGTTGGGGTGGAAGTTCTGCACACATCACAGATGGAGACAAAACCTTACAGATCTGGCAGCCATCTGGTTGGATCGTTGGAGAAAGCAGTTGCACCAGTCCCATATCTGCTGAGTATCAGGCAACTCCATGATTTTGGAGGGTTAAGGAGAAGGGACGCAGGATTTGCCAGCGACTCCCTTCCAGGTCTTGGCATTAGGAGAAAGGAGTTAACCTTTTTGTGGCAATCTCCCTCACGTACGGTGATTTCATTTTCTTAACCCATCGCCTTCCCCAGTATCTTTTCCAGCTAGTAGCCTCTTGAAGTCACAGAGAGTGTGTCACTGGACACCCAGGACCTTATGCACAGCGCTGGGCACATTATCCCTGATCCCAAGGGTTTATGGAATGACTTCCACTCTAACCTAGAGATTGAGGAGGACCTGGCGGTTTACAGCCTTCATCAACAGGGAATGCTGTCCATCTGCTTCCAGGAGACATATGGGAGAGAAGGAGGAGGTCGGTATGATCTAAAATCATGCTCATGTCTAAAAATCTGACATAAATAATTAATTTACAAATGCCAAAGTCACTACAAGTGGTGGGTGGACTGAAAGATTATGGGAGGAGAGGAAAAGCACAGATAGATCTTTCCAATTATTAGAGGAAACCAGCAAGTGGGGAGTGCAGGGTTGCATTAAATGGGGGAATGTAAATTGTCAGCAGCTTCTCTAGAGGCTTCTGGCTCAGGTTGGTGGGTTGGCGTGTGAGACACTGGGGTACGTGAGGGGCCACCATGAAGGTTAGAGTGGGTGGTGCCGAGGCTTCAGAGCACCGTGGCCTCTGGGGTCAGACCTGGTTTTGAATCTGAGCTCTGTCCCTAGACTTTGTGTGGATTTGGGCACATCACGCGTCAGTCCCCAGTTTCACATCTCTAAAATAGGGGCAATCACATGTACCTCAGAGGGTTGTGGTAAGGACCGAATAGGTCACAAGTGAAAGCATCCAGTGGTTTCTGGCACTTACGACAAAGGTTCAGTCAGTGTAAGTTTACTATTATTATCTTTCTTACTGGCTTGTGCAGTGTACATGTCGGTTTCTCCGTCTATAAAAAACAGACTACATCAGAGTTGTTCAGCACATAGCTGATGATCCGTAAAGGTTTTATTTACAACTTTTTCTAACTTTTTGTTTGGAAACAGTTTTAGGCTTAAAGTTGCAAAAATACCAGAGCATTCCCCTTCACTGTGCAGCAGGCTTCCCTGAATGTCAAAGTTGTATGTAATCATAGTCCATTAATAAATTCAGGAAATTTACACCGACGAGAGGCTACTATTCAAGGCTACTATTCACTAAACTGCCGACCTCTTCGAATTCCCCCAAATGCTCTTTCCTGTCACAGTTTGCACACCAGGATCCCATGTTACGTGTAGTCCAATCTGTGACAGTTCTTCACTTTCTGTCTTTCATGACCTTGACGCTTTTGATGAGTACTGGCCAATCACTTGGAAGAAATATTTCTCAATTTGGGTTCGCCTGATGTTTTCTGGTGATTAGATCAAGGTTATGTACTTTTGGCAGGAATACCAGCCCTTCTGTTGTGTTATTACTCTTGTTTTGTTTTTCTTTTATCTTTATCACGGTAAAATACACATAACATACAACTTACCACTTTAAACCATTTTAAAGGGTACAATTCAATGGCATTTAGTACATTCCCAGTGTTGTGTACCCACCACCTCCATCTAGTTCCATCACTCCCAAAAGCAGCGCCCCCAGGCCCTGACAATCACCTGTCTGCTTTCTGTCTATGGGTTTGCCTATTCTGGACAGTTCATGGAAATGAAATCATACAGTATGAGGTCTTTCCTGACTGGCTCCTTTTCACTTAGTATCGTGTTTTCAAGTTTCATCTTTCTGGTTCCTTCGTGGGTCAGTACTTCATTTCTTTTTATGGCCAAATAGTATTCCATTATGGGGTTTCACCTGTGAAACCTGGCGTGGGCACTATGGCTGGGCCTGGAAAGCGAAGGGAGGAAGGAGGAGACCCTTGTGACTGGCAGGAGGTACTAAGTATGCGGGAAAGGGCCGGGATTGGTGCACAAGGAAGTCCGGGACTGTATTGAAAGGCTGCAGACAACGCTCAGGGAGGCTCCCGTGGGATTGCCCTATGGAGAGCAGACTCCTGTGAAACGTTCATTTGTGGAAAGGTGAAGGCAGTTGTGGCCGATGGTCCAGGAACGGGAAAGGCAAGTCTCTGCGGCTGGAAGAGCCTGTGGGGGGGCCCAGGCACCAGAGGCTGGGGCTTGGACTGCGGTGACTGGGAAGACCACGCTCAGGGAAGGGCTTGTGCCCTCGGGGCGCGTACTCATTGCTTAGAGAGGAAGGGGTGCCTCTCTTTGGGCACATGCAACATAGTTGCAAACTTGCATGTATTAAGAAAAGGTGTGCTGACGGAGAGGAGAACGTTTTCGTTTCCTAAACGTCGCACCCCGGCTGCTCCTTAACTAGCAGGAGCCACTCGTTTTCCTCGAACGGGTCTGGGGACCCGAGCCCGGAGGAAAACGGGTCTCGCAGAACCCCGTCGCCTCCGCAGTCCCCTCAGCCCCCGCACGTCCCGCAGCCCCGCAGTGCCTGCGGCCGGCCGCCCCGGCACCGCACCGCCCGGGGCAGCCAGGCAGAGAACTGAGGGCGGAGCCGCAGCGCGCCCGCCCCGCCCCCGCCCTGCAGCGGCGCCGGCCCGGCGCGCGCACCGTGCGCGTGCCCGGG